>NW_011366087.1:35890-52422 GCF_000735185.1 Notothenia coriiceps | reverse complement strand
AACCCTGACTATTAGAAAACATCTCTCTGTTGCTTCAGAGGCCATAACAGACTTTGTTGATTTACCAACAGTTGATTTAAAAAATCTAATCAATTTCAGTCCAACTCTCTCAATAACCTTGGCCAAAACAATAAACAGTTCAACATAAAGTGCCAGTTGCACCAACAATATAATAAATAGTTCAACATAAAGTGTACCATTTAAAATAAAATAAAAAAGTGCCAGTGATTGACCTCAATCCCTCCTATTCTTCCAATATCCTGATGAAAAATAAAATCTCTCTGTTGCATAGGCCACTGTTTGATCAACGCGAATTGGGTGTGGGTCCTTGTACTCCGAGTCGGGCTAACGTCCACGCTAGCTTCCACGCTAGCTGCTATATGTTTTGCATTGAGGTGATACTTGAGGCTTGATGTGCTGCGGTGATATGCAAATTCCTTTTTGCATAATTTGCAAAACCGTGCTCTTATCGACGCTTCCATCCGTCCGTTTTTTAAAACAAAATGTCCCATCCACGGGGCCAACCAAAGAGGTCTCATCAGCTTCTTCGTTCACGTTTGACTATTGTTCACTGTGGTTTGTTGTTGTCTGAAGTCATGAACGTTAGTTGGTGCTCCAGNTGCATGGAGGAATGGGCCAAAATACCAGAAACAGTGTGTGAAAACCTTGTTATACCCTTTGTTGGCAATGACAGAGGTCAAACGTTTTCTGTAAGTCTTCACAAGGTTTTCACACACTGTTTCTGGTATTTTGGCCCATTCCTCCATGCAGATCTCCTCTAGAGCAGTGATGTTTTGGGGCTGTCGCTGGGCAACACAGACTTTCAACTCCCTCCAAAGATTTTCTATGGGGTTGAGATCTGGAGACTGGCTAGGCCACTCCAGGACCTTGAAATGCTTCTTACGAAGCCACTCCTTTGTTGCCCGGGCGGTGTGTTTGGGATCATTGTCATGCTGAAAGACCCAGCCACGTTTCATCTTCAATGCCCTTGCTGATGGAAGGAGGTTGTCACTCAAAATCTCACAATACATGGCCTCATTCATTCTTTCCTTTACACGGATCAGTCGTCCTGGTCCCTTTGCAGAAAAACAGCCCCAAAGCATGACGTTTCCACCCCCATGTTTCACAGTAGGTATGGTGTTCTTTGGATGCAACTCAGCATTCTTTCTCCTCCAAACAAGTCTATTTGAGTCTTTACCAAAAAGTTCTATTTTGGTTTCATCTGACCATATGACATTCTCCCAATCCTGAGAGACAGCAAGCGCATTTCGTGGCATCTGCGGGCAGTGGCAAGTACTTCCGGCATCTGCCACGGAGGCCGCTACTCCGTGGTATCTGTGGCAAGTATATGCCACAGATGTGGTATCTGTGGCAAGTATATGCCACAGATGCCACAACTTGCCGTGGCAAGTATATGCCACAACTTATATATGCCACAACTTGCCGTGGCAAGCATATGCCACAACTTGCCATGGCAAGTAAATGCCACAAGTTAAGAGTTAAGAGAAGGTTTACGGTAGCTGCCACTCGCCTTCCGTGGCAAATGCTGATATTTAAACCCGTATTTATCGCGTAAAATGTCGCTGTTTTGGCATGACTTTATCGGACTGATCTGTACANAAACCCTGACTATTAGAAAACATCTCTCTGTTGCTTCAGAGGCCATAACAGACTTTGTTGATTTACCAACAGTTGATTTAAAAAATCTAATCAATTTCAGTCCAACTCTCTCAATAACCTTGGCCAAAACAATAAACAGTTCAACATAAAGTGCCAGTTGCACCAACAACGTAATAAATAGTTCAACATAAAGTGTACCATTTAAAAATAAAATAAAAAAAGTGCCAGTGATTGACCTCAATCCCTCCTATTCTTCCAATATCCTGATGAAAAATAAAATCTCTCTGTTGCATAGGCCACTGATCAACGCGAATTGGGTGTGGGTCCTTGTACTCCGAGTCGGGCTAACGTCCACGCTAGCTTCCACGCTAGCTGCTATATNCCTGCAGTGCCAGACGTGTCCCCCTGCTTAAGCCAGTACATGTCCAGGCCTCCCAATCCTCTTCTGGATCATCTAAATGCTCTCTAGCAAACTTCAGACGGGCCTGGACATGTACTGGCTTAAGCAGGGGGACACGTCTGGCACTGCAGGATTTGAGTCCCTGGCGGCGTAGTGTGTAACGGCCCGTCCACACAGCGGCGTGCGTTGACGCTTGCCGGCGGGCGTGTCTGAAACTCGACCAACAACCAATCACATGAACCTCCCGCCCCTGACACACAAGCAGCGGTTTGATTGGCTAGAGCTTGTACTGGCATATGATTCGATGACCAAATACTTATTTTCCACCATAATTTCCAAATAAATTCTTTAAAAATCAGGCAATGTGATTGTCTGGATTTTTTATTCTTATTTTGTCTCTCATAGTTGAGGTATACCTAGGATGAAAATTACAGGCCTCTCTCCTCTTTTTAAGTGGCAGAACTTGCACAATTGGTGGCTGACTAAATACTTTTTTGCCCCACTCTATATGTGCAACCTTTGTGGGAGATGCCGTGGAGACGGTTTTAACTTGAAATCTGACTTTGTAACTAACAACATATTAGATACAACATAATAGAACGTTTTTTTAATCATTGTATCTGAGTTTTGCATCTTTTGTCTTGATTAGTTTGATTTTTGAACTAACCACAAGTCATACAAAATCAACACATCATCAGAAGCTCAAGAAGTCCTCACAACTGTGAGTAAAACTAATAAAGAAAATACGTTATAAATGTCTGTTTGAAAGTGTTGCTTAAGGAAACAAAAAGGAAGGAAGCCGGGACAATAGGTTTTAAAAAAGAAAAGCCTGTGCATAGCTGCCGAGATGAACAGCACGGCATGTAGCTACGTTAACTTAAGAGCCAATTACATGTATAGTACAGATTTAAAATGAAATGTACTCTTACCGCTGCAGTGTCAGTGAACAGGTACTGACTCCCCATATATGAACAGGCAAAAGCAGCAACCACTGTGACCAGGAAGTTGAATATTGTCACCACCACTGCTTTGACTGATCGCACTGGAGGAGAAAAAAAACAAACACAAGTTCAGAGGAAGTTCCTAAGGCCGGAGGGGATCATCGTTCATAGCGACATCACTCTTCCTATCGTTGTGAAGCAGATTCACCAAGCTTTGGATTGTTCACCCGCTAATAGGGAACGTGGGTCGTGTTTGAACCGTCATGAGACAGGTACGTTTTACCCTACTGATGACGTGTTGTTGCAATAGTAATCCTCGGTTATGTGTATGTGATTATCCGCCTGACTGCAGCTAATCTCGCAAACTACTTGCTAGGCCATTAGCCTAATATTTATTGTGCCCATTGATAACTGTATGTTCAAGGAATTTGATGTTGTTGTTGCGATGATTCACAGGTTGACTGGTTGACTCCTCTTAACTGGCAGGTTAAGCAAAAGGCATCTTCGTCAATTCGCTATCTTATGCCCTAAACCTTACCTATTCAGTTTAAGGACACAGTTTGGCCATGTTCCATACCCACTGTGTTATAATACACTAGTAAGGCGATTAGGCAATAAATAAATACACGTTTCTGTTTTCTTCACCAGCATTACGACTGTAAGGGAGTGAGGAGGGAGAGTCTAGTGAAACTCTACTTTTTTATGATTGGCAGGGGAAGATCTGCACTGTACTGGACATATTTTTCTAGTTTTCAATGTAATACTTTCATGGCTTTATGTGCTCCCGGGGCCTGCTTCCTTCCAGTAGCTTTGCGCATGGTGCTGCATTGCTTCAACGATGGGAAGGAAGTGCTTAAAAGCTACGGTGCCAGCAGAAGAAGGGAGAGGCATCTAATATAATGGAGGGACTGCTGGTGGTTCGGCATCCAAACCTAGTATTTATCTTCGTTTAGTTTCAAATGGGGGCTCATCTGGGATATTAACCAGATACCTTTTTACATCCCCCAAACATATACAATATGAAACACATACATTATATTTTCAAATATATAATTCTGCCTCTGATTTCTAGAATTAGGATCCTATAATAAGCGATGGCAAATGTGTATCACACTCACTTTCCCGTCCAAAATCTGCTAGCGATCCATTGCGGTCGATTTCCTGAAGACAAAAAAAAAGATATTTATCACAAGGTAAAATATTAACCATAATACCAATGTAGTCCTCTGAAATACAATATATTTATTTTTTATCAAGTATCACATAATATTATCATCAATGCATCGTATTTTCTCCGCGTATAGTAAAATGCTGTCGGTTTTAAAAGGTCCCATGTCATGGCCATTTCTACTGATCATAATTCCATAGTTGAGGTCTACTAGAATAGATTTATATTGTGTAATTTTCCAAACTCACATTGGTTTCCCATACAGCATCTCTGTATAGCATGAGTATTCACTCTGTCCGACACGGCTTGTTGGAGCTTGTTGGAGCTCCTGCCCCCCCCCCCCCTGCTCTGATTGGTCAGCTCGCCCACTCTGTTCTGATGAGTCCACCACCGTTACAGCGGAACATCAGTGATTATGTGTTACAATGGCGTTAGCAACCAGAAAATGACACCAGTAATGACAAACAGATGAGAATTCTGCGTGGGGTCTGGGTGCCGTGTTGGCGGGACGTTGCGCCACTCGCTGCTGTGAGGAGGGGACAGTGTGACCTCTATTACTGGTGTTGTTTCCTGGTTGCTGCGTGGGTTCTGCGAGACAACGAGTTCTCGCGAAAATCAGCCTGAACTCAGCCATGGACGCGGGAAGGGGGGGTGCTGAGGGGGCTGCATCACCCCCCCATCTGCGAGGCTCCACTAGCAGGCTACTTTGTACAGACAAAGTTAATAATAATAATAATAATATTCCAGTTATAAACGACATGAATCAAAGATGTGTTGCTGTATTTTAGTGGTAAAGAAAATGCAGCAATCATCATAATTATTCTATATATATAATTTACACAGTGCCTGTAAACCGAAGGAGAACGCTAGCATTTCTCCTCCTACCAAAATTAGTTTGTGTGTGTGTGTGTATATATATATGCTATATATGCTCTGAACGTTCCACTTCCTGCCTTACGGCTGCGTCGCGTCAAAAATAGGATTCATCCTAATTTTAGAGATGCCCAGCGCCGAGACGCTTCTGGGATGCTTCTGAGCCGTAACGCACCGCGTGTGGTGGAATGGCACCCATTGACTAGAGTGGCCGCGATCTTTGCGAATGCCGCGGCCCAGCCGTAACACGGCCGTCGCACGGTAACACGGAGCAGACGGACCCGGTGGAAATTAGGGGTCGCAGTTTCGCCGCTGACCGTTTACATGCATAAAAACCTTCATAACACACAAGGGGACGGATAATAACCGGGAAAGCATGACATGGGACCTTCAAGGCTGCATTAAGTCTCACTCAATGAAAGAATAATATGTTGAATAAATTATAATATTTAGATGTGTTTCTGTAATACAGTCTGATAGCATGAATTATATCTTGCCTTTTTTATATTTGTAATGTTATTGTATACTGTATAGGATAAAGTTACCTGAGTGTTGACATTTCGTGTGATTCTGTTGTATTCCTCATTGGCCAGCTTGGCTTTGATCCTCTCAAGACGTGCGACGAGAACTGGGTTCTGAGGGAAAAAAGTCACAATTTTATTTCAATTGTTTGGAACATCTTGAAGTTTATGAGCATACTTGGAAAGGAAAATACTGCACTTAAATTTGTATAGGGATAGGATGCAGCTGTGGGCTCAAAAGACACTAAACTGTTTATTTGATCACAATGGAGCTTAAGTGAATGGTATTTTAACTTGTTAGCTTGTTGCATTGTTTCCTGCATGCTGTGATTGCAACAAACACTAATGGACATGTTAGAGATTTAACAGACATATATAGTGCCTGTATATTGGGCGTATCCATGGTTTCACTTACTCTGGGAGGCTTCACAATCTCAGGCAGGTGCAGCGAGCTTTCCTCCAAAACCTCATGCAGGTAGAAGGGATGCCCTGCAAGAAAAAAGTCAAACATAAGTAGACTATTTTATATCGTGTCAGCACTCTTTAGCATTGCTTTGCTAAAACTTCAAGACAGGAGTTATGTCTTTAATATTAATCACACATGAATTGTGACTTTATCTTGGGATGTTGATAAATGAAATAATACAGTGAAAGCTTTATATTTACATTACCAACAGTTCATATTAAGTTCGTAAAAAATCCGCCATCAAATTATACTTTACTTTCACAGAGTTTAAGTATTTAACCATCATTTACACACGGCATCATTTACACACGGCATCTATTGCACGTCTTTCCGTCCTGGGAGAGGGATCCCTCCTCTGTTGCTCTCCCTGAGGTTTCTCCCATGCTCTCCTTTAAACTGTGGGTTTTCTCTGGAAGTGTTTCCTTGTACGATGTGAGGGTCTAAGGACAGAGGGTGCCGTGTTGTCATACTGATATTCTGTACAAACTGTGAAGTCCACTGAGACAAATGTAACATTTGTGATATTGGGCTATATAAATAAACATTGATTGATTGATTGATTGATCAGTCTTGACTCTTCATAATAAATACGAAATATTAATTGATTTTTTTTTATTTTAACCTTTTGAGTGGTAGTTTGTTTACAGTTTATAAAGACACATTGTGTTTTTCGATTTTTTTTTTTAGCTTAGCAAGAACATTTATTTTTGATGGATTTCAAGGGGAACTTTGTGTCACCAAGGCTCTGAGTCTCTGTGTTTTGGCTATCCAGTTTGTTATGGAATTAAACTTCAAAATTCGAAAAGATAAATAGGTACATAAGTAAATTATATATATATATATATATATATATATATACACAGATAAAAACAAAATGCCCAAAAAGTACCTCTACAAGGGTAATTTAGAAATACATAGAATCTCATAGATAACTATTATTGCCTTACAGTTACACTATATATAGGGATAAATATATAAAGGACTAAAATACCTTTAATGTAAAGGGTACATACTCCACATATGTCTTTTAAGGAAACAGTATCATTAGCGTTAGTACATTACAGAACTGTACCATTGTCATGGAGGTACTTCTTCAGTGTTCTGGCTGTACTGAAGGACAGGGTTGTGGGTTCTGTTTTTCCAAGTGTCTCCTCCAGTTCTTCCATCAATCTCTGCGGCAGACACGAGTCAGTCTTCTCTAATAATTCCGCCACCTTATTTCTGAATGAATCCCCGACCACAAACGACGAAGCCATGGCTAAATCCACCTGACTGTGACTGGAAGACTGCTGTCAAGCTTCGCAACTGTCAAGAGAAATATATATTTTGTCAAGCTACTTCACAGTGAACATATACCTAATTCAAAGGACGTCAATACTATCGTTAACTGTATAAATTATTATACAAATAAGTTCGGCGTTTATCAGCTAATACCACTAGCGAGAGATAAATATAAAACACAAGTAAGCAGCCATGTTGTTTCCCTTGTGACATGATGATCATTCGATCATGTGACCAACTCATGGGTAAAGAAAAAAGAACCGTTGCATTGCGTATTTTGTTTCAATATGTCAAATTCCATTTAAAGTCTTTGTTAACTTTCAAATGTATCTTATGTTTTTTGACAAAATAATGTTTTATTCCATTATCAAACTCTAATGTTTCTTGCTGCACTACGTCTGAAACGTCTGAAATCCTCTCAGAGGTGCCTTCACGGTCTGCTCACAAACTCGTCATGCCAAAACCGTGACGTCCCTTATGTTTCTGATGGGCAATTATTTGAAAAATAAAAATATGCTTTTATCGCCTTCTTGCTAAATGTTTATTTTTGTATTTTTACCATGCACAGCTCTTAGTAAAAAATACACAACGCTTGGTTTGGATTCAATCAGTCTATTCCTATGGATGTGGAATTTCCCACAAAATTAACCTTAGAAAAAAAACGACAACAATCGTTTCAATCTCATCACCTTCAGTACCATCATGTTTTTAACGTGGATTTGGATTATTTGCCTAGTTTTATCTTTCAAATGGTGTCAAACATCATACCAAACAATAAAGTGACTTAATATAACTTATTCTAATTCACAGAATTACATTTGATTAATAATATGTTTACGTTTATGTATTATAGTGATTAAATATCAATATTTTGAAGGATATTCGATACAAAATGTTAAAGGAATTGTTAAACGTCATTATTTAACGTAATTTATTAATGAAATAACCTCTATTTCCTAATTGAAACAATATGCTTTTCCAAATATCATACTTTGACTGCAACAAGAAAGTCTCTTTTTGTAACAAGCATGTAATGATAACACCAAAATACTGTCTGTTAAAAAAGGACAAAGAAATGCATGTGTATCTGAAGCTTATAATTGTCCTAAATACGACTCTTTAGACGTCCCCTGAATGCAGCATGTAACCTGATGTAAATGCGTGTGTGTTGAGCGTGCTAGGTCTAGAAACATGGCGGCCTGCGCATTACGCCGAGGCTTGCTGAGTACTGTCAGTAAATACAACAAGAAACACGCACACAGGATACTGAGTGTGGTGGACAGCAGCAGCGGGTCCGAGGCGTTCAGACCGCGGGTTCAATGCCGAGCATGCGGGCTGTCCGGCGGCTTTCAGCAAAAGAGGTTCATGTCGTCACGGTAAGAGTGTCCTCCTCTGTCAATGCTAACATGCTAAAGACTTTAGCTAAGCCCTTCAAGATGACACCGTAAAACAAACACTGGTCACGTTGTTGTTGAGGGGACACATTCCTCGAGACGGTGCCTACGTGGTGTGCACACATGAGCTAACAATTAGCAGTGCAAAAAGGAGAAAATGCTGTTGTCCTCTGCTGTTCATTAGCTAGCAAGGTAACCAGCAAGCATGGATTGGGCAACACCTGATATAACTGCCTGCAACCTGCTGAGTCAAAGCATGTTACATCCCTAGGTGCTGCCCACTGTTAGGAGTTAACACCCTCTCATTGCATTAAGAACAATTAAGATGAGTGGCATTATGATGCAACGTTATCAACAGAGGTATAGGAAGTACTCAGATCTTTATAGTAGCAATTCTTCATTGTAAAAATACATAATATGGCCCATATCAGATTTAACAATATAACATGTTTGTATTATAATTATTATTGCATAAATGTCAATATTGCACTTGGTAAAGGTTGGGATTATTTAAATTACTTGATACACTGCTCGGTAGCTTAACCTTTAATAATATTGATTTGTTGGTTGATTTATATTCTGATTTATATATCCATACCTGAAAAGTAGCTAGTAACTACATTTGACTAATACAAAAAAGGTGGAGTAAAAAAGTGCAAAATAGCATCCAAAATGTAGTAAGTAAAAGTACACACTAGGATAACATGAAAATACTCAAGTGAAGTATAAGGACCTCACAATTGTACTTGAGTACATGTACTTAGTTACATTCCACCACTGATAATCTACCATGACATACTACTCAAAGGCATTGTTTATGCAGGAAGCTCTTACTATACTTTGTCTAGGTTTGATGTAGCGTTCAATCAGTGATTGTGTACACAAGCCTTGTCAGTGGTGGATAGTAACAAAGTACATTTACTCAAGAGCTGACTTACAATTTTGAGATACTTTACAAGAGTATTCACAGGTTATGGTACTCTATACTTCTACTCCACCACATTTTAGAAGCCAATATTGTACTTTTTACTCCACTTCATTTATTTAGCTGTATGTTACTAGTTCATTTTAGATTTAGATATTACAATACAAAATACTAATATAAATTAAGTATTAAATGAACTTTGACATATATGTATAGGCTAAGATATCCAGCAGCAGTATATACAGTTATTCAAATTTGCTCTACATTTACCAGCTTTTATAAACACATCAATAATCATAATAGTAACCCCCTTACTCAAATATACTGTATACGGTTCTGAAATGGGCCATTACACCTAAGGAATTTAGCTGAGATTCCAAAATACTTTGTTACCCTAACAGAAACAAAAGAGCACAATTATTAAGATATGTCAATGTTCTCACTGTTTCGCAGTATCAGGTCTCTGTATTGAAAAGACCCTGATGGAATATTCTTAAACACTAGCTGAGAAAGATATATATATATATAAAATATATTTACCTGCTGCCACTTATGCATCGTCTGAATATCATTTAAGCTTTAATTTGATTGAAGTGTTGAACAAGTCATTGATTGGACCGCGGCGTGACATCACACTGAGATTGGGGTTGTAGAACTTCCTGTCAGACTAAAACTGTAAATGGCCACAAATTGAGAAACGGCTAGATCTTTGAGTTAAGGCACTTGGCACTCATCTCCATTTGCAAGATTGAAACGGAAAAAATCTAAAGGACAACATTCATTCTCAAACATAATCTAAAGATAGGCACATTTAAAAATGATAACCAAAATATGGTGCAGCAGAAACAGTTGTTATTAGTGTTTTAGGCAATGCTTGTTCTTTTAAAAGTTGGGTTAATTAAGCTGAATTTGATCAATTGTATTTGTTCCAAGAGAAATATTTAACAGTCAGATTTCCAGATATGACAAGAGTTTTCAGACTTGGTACTATCATTAGTTACATGGGGACATGGATGACTACACGTACTCTTCTGAGGAGGAATTGCAAAGGCAACTTAAAAAAACAAGTATTTCAAAAAAGAAAAGGTTTTAATTTTTCTAAGATGAATAGCTAATCTCTTCAAAATGTGTTTCCTTCTGGTTCATTGCTCTAACTCCAAGTCTATTTTGATTAAATCATCAGCGAAACTAAATGTAGTGTTATAATTGAGTATTTTAGGCCAAACTGTTGCAAACAAATATTATTTCTGACAGCTCCTATTTGTCGTGTGAAGCCGAAGCATTGTCTCTCAAAGGCTGTGATTTAGTGGAGTGAAAAACCAGTTAGTCCTTTTTGTTTCTGAAGCCGCCTCCACTTTACTAAACAGAAACAAAGGGCTGTAAGAAACTTGGTCAGATAATGACAGAAAGCTGTGTATTTGTAAAATATAGCTCCGTGAAAGGAAGTTAAGGTGGGTGTACACACAGCCCCCTCTAAGTTTGAAATATCTGAACGGATTCAGCACCAGCTCTCACTTGAGTAACCTGTGTAAACAAAACTCCTGTCTTATTGCCAACATTTGTCGGACATGATGACAGCTCTGTGGCACACTGACCTGGCTTCATCCTCACGTACAATAGGAAAAGGATGAAGTGAAATGGATGGTTCCTGTGTTTACTGAGAGGAGCACTTGGCTAATTACCAGGGCAGGGGTCGCTTTGGGCTGAGGGTTTGCAATGGGTTAGCTATATTTAGATCTGGTTATCTCTGCTCAAACAGTGGATTGATTGATTGTTGTAGAGACAGAATAGAAGTTTGCAAAGTGGAATGACTGCTTTTACATTTGCATCATATATTGCTATCTACATAGTGTTTTATATTTCAACTCCAAATAAAGAAATTAGTGCTGTCAAACGATAATTCATTTTCACTTTAATCACAGTAATAATCTATGATGAATCAGGATTCAACACAATTTTAAAATAGTATTTACTTTTTTGGGGGGGGATAAAACTAATAAACGTGCGGTGTTGTTATACGGAAATACATGACAACTAGTAAGACAAATCAAAGTTTTTTAGTTTTTTACTTGTTTATGACATGATTTCTGAATTGTTGGACTTAAGTCCGTCAATATCCTGACACGTCGCTAAAGCACTCACAATGAAGGGTGATCTATTTCATTTAGAAAATTCCACTTTTAAAACTTCAAAATGTTGTTTGAAAACAAAACCCATCGTCACTTCTGGCTTTTTGATATGACGTAAAATGATTTGCTACCACCATTTTTCCATTGTGATGTTTGTTTAAACAGACACTGAAGTGTCATCTGTTTGACTTTAAATAAGTTGTTAAAGCCGTTGTTATAGAGATGCGAAGTCCCGCCCATCTACTTCCGACCCATGGGACCATATTTCGGAAAGATTATGTATTGAAGTCAATGGGGAGAGTAAGATTATCTTTCTATCCCGTTTTAATTGTGCCAAAAAATACACACATGATGTTTGTCAATCTTAAATAATAATATCCATGTCAAAAAGTCACAGTTTGTCGTAAAACTGTTGAAATATAAGACTATGAAAAATACGCAACTAGAAAGACTACAAATCCCAGAATCCCGGTCCCGCATGCTGGCTCTTACGGAACCGACTGACTCCCCTTTTGTGTATATACAGCTCTCAACATGCCCAGACTTGTAGTGATTTTCACCTCTTTTAACACTTTCCCCCTCATTCTGAAAGAAAGAAGTGAAATGTGCCAATGTGACGGCCATCTTGGTGTGTGGTGCAAGACGGGAGATGTAGTTCATTGAGCGGTTTCACACAAAAAATGTGTTACTTCTAGGGCTGCTCGATTATGGCAAAAATCATAATCTCGATTATTTGGGTCAATATTTGATATCACGATTATTAAAATGTTTACTTTTAAAACATCAATTTATTGGAGAATTTTTTTTTTAACATTATGTTTTTAACATTTGATTACCCTGAACTTTAAGTATAACTAAACTGAAAAACCAATAAAAAATAATAATTAATAAAATAATCGTTTTATTTCGATTACGTTGTTTTCGTAATCGTTGCAAGCCATAATAGTAATTAGGATTCAAATACGATTTAATTGAGCAGCCCTAGTTACTTCGTAGTTTTACGACACATTTTAATTTTTTTTACTTTCAAAATTATCTTTTAAATTGACAAACATCATATGTGTAATTCGTGGCACAATTCAAACGGGATAGAAAGATAATCTTTCTCTCTCCAATGACTTCAATACATATTTTTTCCGAAATGAGGTCCCCCGGAAGGGGAGGGACTTCGGCTCTCTATGCACAACACAGTGCATATGCTGGAATCCTGCTAACGCTTTAAAACGGCAAGCACTAGTTTGTGCCAGTTCCTCTACTTTGTGGGCGTTTTCTCTGCCATGCATGGTAAACATCTCCGCTGGAACGACGGCAGGAAGTTGGGGTCAAACTTTGCAATCTGATCAAGTTGCATACATTTTTTTTTTTTGCACATTAAAGTTTCCAGAATATTCCCACACCTTTTTTAAAGTTGACGATCCTCAATTAAATACATTTCATGTGAAACATATTTAAAGTAGGGTTTGTTTAAGTCCAAACACGATTTTTTGATTGGTATAATTCTGATATTTCTTATGTCAAACAAAGCACCCCCCTTATCTCAGATGTCTCTATTCAGTGCAATGGATATGAGTCATAGCATCTCTTCAGGGCAGCACATAGTGTTACTTGGCATCCTATGAATAGACATGTGTATATATAAGAAGATATAATGCTGCTTTCAAGACATGTTGGAAGCGCTTATCAGAAGAAATGCATGAATGAATTATCTCTGTCCCTAAGATATTTGGCCTTATTACCAACAATGTCCCTCTTTTACATATTTAGAATCCTGAGAAAAAAAACTTTGTGTACAAGATTTCATTATGTGAAATCATCACATCTGTGTTGCGTATCTATAAAAGTATAAATACCCGGAAGAAGCTCCGTTAGACCAACCTGTTTTTATCAAGACTTTTACCCGTAGGAGCTATTTTTTTTTTTAAAGAAGTCATGACTTCTAGCAAGGGAACATGGATTTAAAGAAAGCACAGTATTTAACATACTTTAAAAATATCTGCTTTGCAGTTGTTGTAATTTAACATGATTGGCTGTTTCCAAATATCATCTCCATCGACATTGTCGGATATGTAATGGTTGTCTGAAGAATCAATGCAAAACTACTGATTGTCTTTAACACGAGACAATTGGTCTACAAACAAAAAACTTAAATTTGATTTAAGTTGGACTCCAAACATATTTTTCATAGTAAAATCAGGTTACCTTATTTTTGCTCAATACACCCATGATAAGAAAATAACCTGAGACCAACCTACTGTGTGATTTAATCCCATATATATCCACCTCATTAATCCCCCCTCTTCATCTCTGTTGTAAAGATTAGCTTTGCAGGGAGCACAGAAGTATGCGTGTTATTTATTAGAAGTGACCAGCTGTTGTTGTCATTGGTGATATTATAATATATATATATGTGTGTGTGTGTGTGTGTGTGTGTGTGTGTATATATATATATATATGTGTGTGTGTGTGTATGTGTATGTGTATATATATATATGTATGTGTATATATATATATATATGTATATATATATATATATATGTATGTGTATATATATATATATATATATATATTTGTGTGTGTGAGGCTGCAGGCAAGAACATTGAGATTAGGACAAATTATATTCTTGTTATCTGAAAAGTCGAGGTGTTTTACTCAATCCTGTCAAAGTTGTGATTGAGATTACGACTGAAGGGGGGGGGGGTGATGGGAGGATGCAGCAGGATTTTCTAAAGGGATGAATGTAAATCGTCTCTATAGAAGGGGAAATCCTGACGCCTATTCTCTTCAGAACTGGGGGATTCCCTGCCGAAGCTCCTCTGGGACTTATGGACTGTTTGTGTTTTTGTGTTTGTCCACAGGAAGTTGTTTTGATCAAAGTCCTCTTGTTTTGCTTATGTATGTTAGTTTGTGGTCTTGTGTTCGGAGGTGGGTTTTAAACTAGTACTGTCTATCAATAAAAAAAATTGAATCATGTTAGTCACACTAGTATTCCCTATTTTTGGTGGGAGATACATCTAATACACGTGTGGTGTGTTAATAAAGAAATGCATGAAAAACGGTCAAGTCAGAGTTTTTTGACTGTTAATATCATGAAGTCCCACAATTTTCCGACACTTGGCTAAAGCAACGACAAAGCCGCTGTCATCGAGAGCCGCTGCGATCACCCTCTGTAAAATGTGCGCCAAACAGGACATGTACTCGTATGGTAGCATTCACATTGCAATGACCCTCTGCATAATGTGCGCTACGCTTTCTTTGCCTTTTCACGGGCCGTGCAGCTCATTGTAAACGTCCGACATGGAGTTACGGGTCAATTTAGGGTCAAACTTTCTAATGTGAATAAATAGCGTTATTTAATTTTTTTAGCACGTTAAGGTTTCCAGATTAATCACCAGTGTTAACGGGCCTATTAAAACACCCTTGAATGCACACACAGGGTTCAGTGTTTAATGGTGCTGCCTGTGTTTGGCAGGAGCAGGCCTGAAGGGAAGATTCTGGAGACGGTGGGAATGTTTGAGGCTGTCAAGCAGCACGGAAAATATGAAACGGGACAGGTGAGTCACTTCCAGTCACAAAACAAACACAACACAAATCGGATAGCTCTTATCAGACCTTCTTTTGAATAATACTGTATTATCCTATGTTTTCTGGTCTGTTTTTAAGTTTTGACACAACATTACATTAGTTATTTTATGATAGCACATTGATGTGATCCTGTCAAGTGACTGTAATCCCATCTACTTTCTTTTATTAAGCCCCCTGCAGATGTCATCTCACAGCAACTCATCCAATGTGTGCTTGTTGTTCTCTCCTCAGCTGTTTCTCCACAGTGTGTTTGGCTACAGAGGCATCGTCCTGTTCCCCTGGCACGCCCGCCTCTACGACAGAGACATCACCCCTCCCATGTCTGAAAGGTAAACCTCCACTTCTGGCTTTAGACTACACCGAACAGTCCTCATTGGCTTGTTTGGAGGCTTGTTTAACTGAGATCTTTTTCTATCTCTTACTTTCTCCCCTCAGTAAACCTGACTCTCCGGGTGCACACGGCTCCAAGGAGGTGAAGGGGAAGACTCACACATACTACCAGGTCCTGATTGACACCAGGGACTGCCCTCATATAGTAAGTCACTATACAGTTACAGTAGGGCTTTTTTAGGACCACCTTACATTGCACATACATCTGAGGAAGTCAAGACAAGCAAGAAAGTGGAGCTGGTTGAAGCTCAGTAACACATTTGGAATTTCAATAACTATTCATTTTGCCAATATTCCTTATATTTACTGCATCATTTAAGTCCAGATTTCAACGGAAATCCTCTATCCCTCACATTTAAAGAGCCTGTGACAGCCTCCCAACAACTGTTGTGCAATGAAATATTGGGCTACTGGTAATCTCGAACCGTCATCTTGAAAAAGAAGTTGCGATACCATTCCGATAAATATCAATAATTTCGAACATCGCGGGGAAATTCCTTCGACTCATTTTGAATTTTTGGGGGAAGCCGGAAGTGACGTCAATGCGGGAACTAGGGGTGTAACGGTACACGTACCCGTTACGGGCCCTTCGGTTCGGTACACGTGTGCACCGAACGAATATAACGTTAAACGTAATTTGCTCACATTGGGTTCAACGCGTCATAGAGCGAGCAAGTCATTTCATTGGACGAGAGGCATACTATGAGAGCTGGTCAGAGGGATGCGTTCAAATTTAGTCAGTAATTTGAGGAAATGGCGAACGCAGATAAAGTTGAGCTTGAAAATCCTCCAACATCATTGAAGTCTCCGGTTTGGGAACATTTTGGTTTCGCAGTTACGTA
>NW_011366087.1:29661-35816 GCF_000735185.1 Notothenia coriiceps | reverse complement strand
CGGCTGGCAATACATCAAACTTGCACACTCATTTGAAAAGGCATTACCCGAACGTGAATATCACCGGTACCAAAAGAAAAAAGACTGAAGTGCAAACCCAACTCCCACTAGCATTTAAGCCTCCACCACTCGCAAAAAGTTCAGACCGAGCCAAAGCTATTACAAACGCCAAATATCCTTATGTTGCCATGTTAGCAAAGCGCTACCTGGCTGCATCTGCTACCTCTGTCTCTAGAGAGAGGGTGTTCTCCTCAGCAGGAGACATTGTTAGTGCCAACAGATCTGCCCTTTCGGCAAGGCAAATCTTTATTTAAAAAAACATGAAAATACAATGACAAGCAAGTCATAATGTCAAACTGGCTGCTTAGGTACTAGTACAGTACAGTTCAAATACAGATTATTTCAGTTAATCGAAATGCTGCACCTTAATGTTTATTTTATTATATTTTGTATTTATTTGAGTGAATACATTATTCACAGTGTAATAATAATACAAAAATATATATATATATTTTGTTTTGTGATAATTGTTTCTGCTGTACCGAAAACGTACCGAACCGTGACCTAAAAACCGAGGTACGTACTGAACCGAAATGTTTGTGAACCGTTACACCCCTACTAACCGATCATCCAAGGGTGGTTTTCACTATAAGTAAAAAATAATTTTTGGACGGACACTACCATTTACAGTTTTTTTACTATGTTCAATCTGAATTTTCTTTAAAATAAAAAACATCTATATTGATTCTGACTTTTCTACATCCAACTCACAGGTTTATCATTACTTTGAGAAAAAAGATTATTAATTTTCCCATTTTAGAAGTGTAGTTATGTTCATTTGTTCTGGAAATGTTATTTTCGAGCCTGAGACCTGAAAAACAGGCTTGGTGCTTAACAGGTTGAAGTGAAGTGCTCCCACGCTGTTTAAGATTTTAGTCGGACCGTGCTTCTCTCCGCCATTTTTCGAATGTTTTTTTTTCCCCAAGTGACGTAGCAAACTCCGCAAACTGAAACAATATATACCCAACTAATCGATAACTGAATTCGGTGCCAACTTTTTTGGCAATTGATTTTTAACGATTCGTTGTTGCACCCCTAAATATAAAATGATCATTTAAGAATACTAGGAAGCAGGTTATTGATTAAAGATCTTTAAATGGATATTATAATAATATTGTTATTTTCCTCTGTATATAAACAGGAAGTGTCGTCCTTCTCCATGGTGTTCTCTCACTTCCTGCTCAGCGCTGATCAGCTGACGTTCAGTAGCGTCCTCGTCGCTCTGCTCAGAGACCTTATCTCGAACCTGTGCTGCCCCAACAACGCCTTCAAAGGTACAAAATCATGTTAATAATATATATAATAGATTTATAACGTATAAAATATACAGGATTTTGTCACATTTTCCTCCCTGTGGACTCGTTTTTCCTTTAAAAAATAAAAGCCTTTTTCAATGGAAACAGCACAATAATGGGTAGTATTTTGTGCAGTGTAAATCCATAATTCACGGAAACAAGAAGCATTTCGTTGATTTATTTATATAAAATGTATTTAATCTATGCAGAAATGTTTATCCAAGGAAATTGTTCGATATTTTTCTAAAATAAGGTTAATTCAGGGTGCTATGGAACTATTATAACACTTTAATTGGAATGTGTTCAAGGTTCGAAAAGGAATATAAATACAGATTTTGCAGATTTTAATTAATTTTTTGTATTTTGTGTTTTCATGTATTTTCCAGGATCTGCTCAGAGCACTGACTTTATTTTTGGCAACTTTGTATTTATAGAATGAAGCAGTTTTAATAACAATATAACTAAGCTTATTTTTTTATTTTTCCTGATTGAAGCGTGTCACACACGCATTCAAGGACTGTCGGAAAGGTCAAAATCAGAGAAAAAATATTATATTTTTGCAGTTTGTGGCTGTGATAAATTGTGTGTTTTTTGCGAATTTTCTTTTTATTAACCGTGCAGCGGGGGTGTGGTGGAACCCAGAGAAGCTGGACAACAACACCTGCGGTTACCTAAGCCTGATGCTGCAGATCTCCAGCCTCCTCATTAGAGGGGCCTCTGAGGGCCCGAACGCCGTAGCCTGCAGGGACCTGATGAAGCTGCTCATACAGGTATGTGAGGTCATTAAATAAAAAATAAAATAATAATCACGTTTTAATTTTGTCCAAAAAAACCACAAAACATCTTAATTTAATCAGGATGTATTGGCTAAAGTCTCCTTTGTTGTTATCTAACACAAATAAGGTATGTGAGGAGGTGTGATGCCTGTGAATTTAATCAGGATGTTCCAACACATCCTAACNNCCCCCCCCCCCCCCCCCGTTGACATTCGCGATACAGAGGGCTTCATCATACTCCACTAACACCCCCACCCGCTGATATTCGCGATACAGAGGGCTTCATGGGAACTTTGAGGGGAGCCGGAAGTTGGAGTACCAAACACTGACTCCAGGTACTCATCTGAGTACCTCACTGAGAAAGTTGTGTGCACCCCTGTCTATAAGGGCTAAAATCCCAAATTCTTATGAGAAATATTACATTACATTACATTTAATTTAGCTGACACTTTTATCCAAAGCGACTTACAATAAGTGCATTCGACCAAGAAGATACAAACTTGAAGAAAACAGAATCATATAAGTACATCAGGTTTCATAAAGCCAAACCATTTCAAGTGCTACTCAACTGGCTTTAGATAAGCCAGTCCTTAGTTAGTATACAAGTCTTTTTTTTTTCATTGTATTGCTCGAAGTGGAGTCGAAAGAGATGAGTTTTCAGTCTTCGCCGGAAGATGTGTAAGCTTTCTGCTGTCCTGATTTCAATGGGGAGCTCTTTTTGAACATTTAAGTATGGAAACATGAAGTGCAATGAGTGTTAATGCTCCATGGAGACAAAGCTAGAACAGTGTGAGAATCTAGCTCTGGTTGTCCTGTCAGCAGTGTGTCTCTGTGTGTTCGACAGTCTCAGAGGTCCCAGACGGAGGCAGTGACGTTTCTGGCAAACCATGACGACAGCAGAGCCCTGTACGCTATCCCAGGTATGCACAGTGTTCAGGACATAGCACTTCAATGATACATTACAGAGGTTCTGTCAGGTTAAATGCTTTCAGCAGACCAAATTAAACACTCATTCTACCACCACACCACTTTCCATTGTCAAATTTCCCTTTGAAGATTCAAGTATTCAACACCCACTCTTAACATTTTGATCAATTAGATCCATTACAGCAATGTTTTAAAGCTAGATGGCCTATTACTGCTGTTATTTCATTTATTCAAAACAATGATGAAGGACATAGTTGAGCTTTAATTTCAAAATGATGATGTGTTAACTGAATTAAACAGAGCGCACAAGGCGAGATTGCCTTCTAGGTTACCATATGTGCTCACACCATTACATGGTCAACATTACAACCATTAAACTCTAACGAGAACAATGAGGGAAAACACCAATCTGTTTTCCCAAATACTCCCTTGTCTAGTTTAGCTAAAAACAACAATACTGTCATTAGTGAGTTGTTAACTATGGAGTTTGCTCTGCTGGTCAATGTAGCCCAAATCATATCACTGTTGTATATCCCATTTCTAACAGTTTTGAGTGGGGCATTCATGATAAACAATACAAATAAAAAGCTATTTCTCAGGAAATAGTCCAGCTCAGAACTCCTTTGTTTACTACCGTAACATAGTGACATCACTTTGTAAAACTTGCGTTTGTATTTGCTAGCACTCCAACACATTGTATGTGATGGGCCACTCTCCAGTTTAGCTCCCACAGTATATGAAACGTCCCCTTTGAGGCATTCATTGCTCTCTGTCTCGTCCCCACACCGTGTGTGTGTTTCTGTCATCAGGTCTGGACTATGTGAGCCATGAAGACATCCTGCCATATAACTCTACGGAGCAGATCCCCATCCAGCACGAGCTGTTTGAGCGCTTCCTCATGTTCAACCCTGCCAAAGGTACACTCTCTTCTGGAGCGGCCACATCATTCTTCACACACCTTTTACAATGCAGAGTCCCACTTTAGTCTTGTTAACAAATGTCATTGCTATTAATCGTAGTCATAGTATTTTATTCTAAGTTAAATATTGTAGATATTTAAGCAGTTGATGTCGGTTTAGTTAGTATTCTTTTTTTTCAAAGCCATTAAAGCAATATTTTACCCACAAAACGACCATTTGAATATCAATTACTTACCCTGTGATACCTTGAATTAATTAAGAAAATGTTGTTATTTCTGCATGAATTCAAAAAGGATAAGTGTTCAATATGAATGGAAGTAAATGAGAGCTTAGTTAAACAGAAGCAAAACTATGCATAGTTTGTAAAATGATGTATTGATATTGTTCTGCTGCTGTTCACACAGCCCCTATTAATTCAATTCCCAAGAACTTAATGTGTTTTTGGATCCTTGTTCACTGTCAAGCCCAACCAGAAACATTTTCTAAGCAAATAAATGTATCACGTTGTGAGTTTTGATATACAAATGGTCCTTTTGTGGGTGAAATGTTCACTAAATAGCTATGATGGTCGCGGTCTAGTGTTTTACAAGCCAATATCGAATGAATTAATGTATTTCCCTGATACAATGAGTCATATTTAGTTTCACTTCTGGTTCGGATCCGACCATTGACGTTTACCGTTTACGTGGTCGATGTTACAAAAAACAGTCTTGTGAGTAAACATGTGCTTTGTCCTGTAGCTCCACCATTTACACCCAGAGACACCCTGAAGGCGTGGCAGGAGAAGAACCACCCCTGGCTGGAGCTGTCAGACGTCCACAGGGAGACCACGGAGAACATCCGGGTCACCGTCATCCCCTTCTACATGGGCATGAGGGTAAATGACCAAACAGCATCTAAGTTCAGAGATATGAAGCTGCTGCAAACACAGCCTGTAGCACACTAGCTCGAGTATTAGCCACATCACACTGACCTAACTTTAGGTCTGCAAATCAAGACTATGGCTGTGACTCTTGCTGTTTTCTGTTTTGGTTGGTTCTGTTAATGCTAATGGATATTCTCTCTGATTCTCAGGAGGCCCAGAACTCCCATGTATACTGGGTGAGTAGCAGATGTTTCTCTTCTGTGGGGAATATGTAGTCACTTTGGGAAACGAACACCAGCTACAAGCACTGCTTTATTCCACCTTAGTCTGCATACTCAGTACTCTGACACTTGTGTGTGTTGTCTCCCTGCAGTGGCGGTACTGTATCCGTCTTGAGAACATGGGCGACGAGGTGGTTCAGCTGAGAGAGAGGCACTGGAGGATCTTCAGCCTCTCAGGAACCCTGGAGACCGTCAGAGGACGAGGAGTCGTAGGGAGGGTCAGTACACCAAAAACACACACGATGTCACAGGAGGGCAGGGAGAGAACTTTGTTTCAAATTGGGAACAAACATCCTCAGTCACTCAACGACAAACTGAATTTGGTGGTCAAAGGTCAAGATCTCGGTGACTTCATAAAACATTTTTCGCCAACAAACACAAATGAATGCGCTAATTATGACAATTGTAAACAAATGATGACACAATTATATTTTTAATCTTGTGAATTATATTTGTTATCTTCTTAACATCTTCACACCAGGTTTTCAGTTTCTGTAAGATTTTAATGTCATGGAAAATGTGAGCAATTCCGGTCAAATATGATCTGTGTAGTTATTGAGCTTTTAAAGGCAGGCTATCTAAATAATGACATCATAAAGCCATGCACATTCATAATACTTTGTGTTTGCAGAGCTGCTACGCTGCAAACACAATCAATACAACTGGCTTAAGGGCCTAAAAACGCAGCCAAAGGAGTAATTTAAATGTTACTGGATATTTACTGGCACTGACTTTAAATATCCTATCTTTAACGTTAACAATACTGTTAACATTTTTTTAGTTTTGTCCCTGATGCGTACTAAAAACTACTCCTAGGAAGTCCAGATAATTATACAAAGGGGTGCACCGAAAGGGAAATTCTTCACCGAAACCGATACCGAAAATAGGAAACAGTTGGCCAAATGCCGAAAGGCCGAAAATGATTAATAGAAATATATATGTATAATGTATACATTTATTACCAATGTTGTTCAGCTGCCTGATTATGGAAAAATAAATGATTATGGCAAAACTTAACTTAACTTAATAAT
>NW_011366087.1:29156-29514 GCF_000735185.1 Notothenia coriiceps | reverse complement strand
CTTAACTTAACTTAACTTAACTTAACTTAACTTAAATAATAATCACTATTATGGGTCCATAAAACATTTATTCAGCACTTTTGAATGCATACAGTAATTAATTCCAAGTCAAGTGCATTTTCTTTTCTCTATAGGATAACTACAACAAAGTGCATTCAGAACAAAGCCAAGGTGCTTTAAAACTGCATAAACATCTAGGCCAGTAGGCCTACAACAAAATAGTGTAAATAAAGACTGTAACAGCCAGGCCTTCAACAACAACAAATGCACCTATAAGTGCATGCATACAAATGTGCAAGCTGAATAAATCCACATGAATGTAACTATTTACAAATGAAATTACAATTGAATATCAAGA
>NW_011366087.1:15738-28538 GCF_000735185.1 Notothenia coriiceps | reverse complement strand
AACTATTTACAAATGAAATTACAATTGAATTTCAAGAATCTGTAAATAAGGCTGTCTGTCCTCATAAGCAAAGTAGTAAACATTGTATAAAGATACATAAAGTGAAAACTGGATACAAAATCCACAATCAATTACAAATTAAATTACAATTTCAAGAATCTGCAAATAAGGTGGTCTGTCCCATAGGTCTGTCCTCATGAGCAATGTAAACAACATTGTATCATTTAGATACCGAAAGTATATTGAACACTGTGCTGCTGTCATTTCCCCCTAATGATAACCTGAGATGGTGAATTATAACTCACAATGAAAATTGTTCAGGAAAGTGGGTATAGAGTAGACATGTAGAACTAGATAAGCTTATGATAAGCCAGCCTTGTCTACTTATTAAGGAAAAGTGGGAGGTTCTTTTTAATGAACAGTAGCTTCTCTGCTTTATCAGCCATAAGTCTGTTCCTCTTCTCATCAAGCACATGAGAGGCAGCGCTGAACAGTCGCTCGCTGTCAGTGCTTGTGATTTGATCTTACTCCGCATATTTGTCCGGGTGTTTTGATTTCAAGTGGTGGAGTAATCCCGAAGTGGTGAAAGTCTTTGCAGTTACACCCCCTCGAGAAATGTCAGCTGAACACGTTTTACAAATCGCAATCTGTGCCTCTTTCTCTGATATTTTTAAATATCTCCAAGCGGCAGACATGTTGGCTGTGAGCCAGCCGCGAGCATGGTCGCGCGCTGTGCTTGTCACCGCGTTTTGATTACGTCATCACAACAACGCGTTAGTTTACCAACGTAACCCTGTTCTGTGACATTCGGTGATATTTTTTCGGTACTAGAACGGCCGAAAGGGCCTTTTTAACCATTTTCGGCCGATAATTTTCGGCGGCCGAATATTCGGTGCATCCCTATACAATACATTTATCAGACGTCAATCCAACTACATCTTTGAAAAAATAATTCTCAAGATTTTTATGACTTACCAACACCTTCAATTTATTAATGTTTTTTTTCTAGCTGTGAGCAGCTTCTCCCTCTCCATTATAGGACAAAAGTGCGCATCAACAATGATTTGTAACCTTGTCATTTTGTTCTTGTGTTTTTTGTGTGTGTGCTGTAACAGGAGCCCGTGTTGTCAAAAGAACAGCCGGCCTTTCAGTACAGCAGTCATGTGTCTCTACAAGCCCCCAGCGGACATATGTGGTGAGTTTGCGCCGTCTTGCGTCACTCAACTGTTAAATAAATCACATCACAGCTTCATATACTGCTGTTTCATATTCACCTTCAAAGGCTTAATATAACTTCAAATATGGTCATACATATGTCTGAAACTAATTCAAGCTTTACTCTATTATTTATGTTTAGGGGGACGTTTCGTATTGAAAGAACCGACGGCTCTCACTTCGATGTACGCATTCCCCCCTTCTCCCTGGAGAGCAACAAAGATGACAAAGCGCCCCCCGCTGGCTACACGTTCTAACTGCCCGTAGTCTCCCCCCCGCCTGAGAGGCCCTGACACTCCGTCAGTCCTGGTCCTCTCTGGGTTGTCTGGATTTGTCCTTCCCTCTGTAACACTGCCTCAGCCTCTAGCCAAAGACTAGCGTGAGTCAGTTATGCAAAGGAGAATTATAATTTTCTACATCATCCAAACAAAGGCACGTCTTTCCCTTCACTGTGAGAGTGCATCAAACAGCAATATGTCCTTAGGTTAATCATATAGAGTGGTGCAGTGATGGCATATTTGTGTAGGTCAACCTGAAAGTTAGCATCACAAGGGCTGCCTAGACAGAAAGCAATGGGATTTTCAATATGTTTGGAGGAAAATAAGCTTTGTGGCCAACACACGTTATTGATACTGAACAGCTAGAAGATACGGACATTCACGAGTTGGGTGTTTACCGACATATTTTATGTCGTAGGACAAAACACGGACCTTATTTCAGGCTTCTAACCAAAAACATGTTTAAAACCCAATGACTTTGAGACGAGGAAACCTGAAATGGTTCTAAAAATTATTTCCGGATTTTAGAACTCATGACTGCGCCACTTTGTATGATTATAGAAGATAAATCTTCACTGTGTTTAAAGAGACATGCAGTCAAGTGAAACAGTGCTGGGAGGTTGATTTGTTGTTGCCAAGCTGAGCTGGACACTTTGAGTATCTGACAGCTGAACATCTTCGCAGGTTGGTTTTATTTCCTGCTGAGCTCTGAAAAGAGAAACAGCTCCCACTGAGCTTCACACCGAGGCCTCGGTAGGACACTTTTAAGTGAAGATTAAGCCATCACTTTAGCTACGTGTTACAAACTACTCTTTGATACTTTCTGTTTGAATTTAGGATAACATGTCACATTACTTTTATTTTGGACCCGATTTGACGTTCATGTTTTTAATCAAGCCTGGTCACAGTTCAGTGGTGTCTGAGCTGTGTGGGCCGCTGATGGAAGGGAAATAGGATGAAATTCTGGTCTGCTTTTAGTGCTGAAGTTACAGTGTTTGACAACATTATAGCGCAGCGGATGGAATTAGGCTTTGACACTCGTCAACAGAAAATACGATTTTCATTTTTCGCTTTCTCATTTGTGCTGTCTCAGAAATGCTCTTGTATCTTTTCTGAGTCGTACATTTTGATGAACACTATAAAAAAGATCTGTAAATATTACAGATCATCTTTATTTGTAGTCTGCATCATTTAGATTTTCTTGATCTGTGATTCTCTTGATCGGTGCTTCAAAAACTGGGATTTCCATCCGCATGTGATCCAATGGTGTCAAAGATCAAAGTGAGTGAACTGTATGTGTTGGCAGCCAAAAAAGAATCCCTTCTTTGCCGGAGCGTTGAGCTGAGTTCTTGTGTTAGAATAACAAATGCAGCACAGCTTTATTAAAAAAAGAATGAAGTTTTAACTCGTGAACACCTCTTTGGTTAAAGCCTATTGTTTGAATTTGGATCTGTGACACGGACAGTTCTCAGCCTGGATTTTCTCCCTGGTAAAGTGAGCAAATAAAGCTAACAATTCGTTTTGCTAAGTGATTTGAAGTAACTATGATGGTTGAAATACTACTGTAAATAAAGATGTAAGTAAAGGCATAACAAATAAATACCTTTTTGAAAAACCCATATTGACATTTATTGTGTTAGTCTCAAGGCCAATACAGTTCAGAGAGAGAAAAAAAACTATCTTAAATCATAAAAAAAAAATCGACATCCTTTCTCATACACAGTAGGCCTACTACTAACATTACTACTACATGAAGATTGTTGTTTCAAAATGATTTAGTTTATGAACTTCAAACGGCCACCACCAGAGGTCAGTGAAATCTTTCTTTTATTTTTCTGTCTACATATACTGTAAATCAGAGGTGTATGTACCAAACGGCATTGAATCATGTTGATAACATGAAAATAACTCCATACTTCCTTTGTAGAATGGAACAGTCTATGCTTTCTTTCAGTTTATCTGAACATCTTATTTTAAATTTCACTTGCACTTAAATGGTGAGGTAAAACTACAATTCTTGCATAAAAAAAAAATATCTCTTCTAGTCCATGCTAAATGAAAATATAAGAGTAGGCCGAACATAGTGTCTTGTATTTTCGATGCAAAAAGCCAAACTCGATATGAAAATCTATCTTTTAAATATTGCTATATTGCTTATGACGAAGACCACATAATTTACAAACATTTACAAATTAATAGTTTTCTCTGCGATATAATACTTTCGACACTACTTCGCATATTTAAACTATTTTTAAGTTGTAGGCCTATTTAACAAAGGTATTTGCAGTACTATAGATGAAGGTAGGCTACATAATCCAAAGGTCATATTTTTGTGTCAAGTTGTGTCAGGATTTACCCTCGCCACTATGCTAGCCAGCTACATTGCACAATTTGTTTATTCGATAATAAAACAAAATAACATTGTCTAATAAACTATATGCCGATTAACTAGAAGACCATAAAGGATATAACAACGTATGAGTCAAATTGAACCAAAACTGTCAACGTATAGAAAGCAGCAACGCTACATTAAAGTGACGCATTAATTAATGAAAATTGGCACAGCCGGAGAAGAAGTGTCGTGTCTCGAGCTGAAACTGCAAACTTGGCGATGTGCTCGTGCTCCTGCCCAGCCCTACCCATTACTCTGCGAGGAGGGTGGACTTGTGCTCATGTGCACTCTCCGCGCGCCCCCCACTCAGTTGAACAGAGGGTGCGATACATAATTCAGTCCCAGCGAGGGAACACCAGGCCTGCCTGTCAGCCTGCGGAGTCGCAGCCTGTGTCGAACTGAGACGCCAATGCCGCTGCTTCCTGCTCCGGAGCGGATGGAAACTCAACCTTGGAGAAGGACGAATGCGGGGTTTGTTTCAGCCTATGCGTGCCTTTCCAGCGGCGGAAGGACAGGGCAGAGCGAGCAGCAGACAGTCAGCGGTGATCTTCAGGAGACGTAAACATTGCCATGCCCTGCTGCATGCACCACCTTCTGCGATCCGTCTCCTCCTTGTCCTCCGAGCTACTGTTAACTGAAAACATCAGAGAAGAGTAGGAAAATAACCCTGCTGCCGAAGGTACATTATTTTAGAGATGTGGTGAAGTTGCGTGTGGGATAGGAGGCTGCAGCCGTCTGCACTGAAGGCATCCTGAGTGCTGTGTCCGTGTTTTGCGGCCATGCTGCAGGCATCATCCTCCGAGCTGTTCTCGACCTGAGCTGCTCTCTCTGGGATTTACAAATTCCTGAAAGCAGACAAGTAGTAGCTCCAATTCCTAATGTTATGGAGTAGTATTTTGTATTCTTGGACTTTTCCTTCCTCTTTGTAACACTGAACATTTTCCCTTCGCAGTTTGGAATTGTATTACTCACAGATACTTTAGCCCCAAACTGCCGAAACATATGATGATCTGCAGGCTTTTTGAGTGTCTTACCATTACTCAAACCTGCCTCAGCATGACTTCTTGGTAGGACTGGTCTTGTTATTTTCACAGTTCACATTAAACGCAACACCATGGGTGCCAAGCAGACCAAAGGCCAGGAGCCCGGAGGACCGAGCCCTCAGCACAGCTGGAAGCGGACCCCCACCAGGGAGCGGGGGGACATCCTGGCCTCCCTCATGCTGAAGTCAGGGGACCGGCTGGGACGTGGAGGGACGCCCCCGCCTTACCAGCGCCGCATCGGCATGATCCAGGAGATGATGCTGATGGCCAAGCAGGGCAAGCAGGACGAGGCCACGGAGATGCTCAAGACACTCCGACAGGTGTGTGTTTACGTGTGTGTGTTGGAGAGGGAGTAAAGCTCTCAAGGGTCACAAGTTCACATTTCTATAGCTCAAGAGAACATCATCCGTAAATTCCGGCTGTTCTATTCCAATGGATATACATCTGTAGATAAGGTGGTAGAACTCAAACAGCCCTATAAATAAGAATATGCCATTGGTTTAGTCTACGGCTGGTAAAGGCAGACCATCCAACTTGAGCGTATAGGAGCAGGCGTGCGTAAGGGTTAAAGGTTTATAAACTTCAGTGAAGGTAGGTAGACGGTATCTAACGAGCGTAGGCATTTAGAAGATGCATTCATACTAACAACTTTACTATAGTCTCACAAAGATAAGGTTGCATTGACGAGTCTTTTTCTGCCTTCGCAAAAAACCATGACTTGTTTAAAGTAGAAATATTATTGGCGTTCTTTCTGTCTCCTGCCTCTAT
The DNA here is from genome assembly GCF_000735185.1 of Notothenia coriiceps. NCBI lineage: Eukaryota > Metazoa > Chordata > Actinopteri > Perciformes > Nototheniidae > Notothenia > Notothenia coriiceps. The sequence goes on along the minus strand of NW_011366087.1, from coordinate 22,842 downwards.
TCATTTCTGTGTGTGTAAGCATGTTGTCATCACTGGGGCTGAAACAGAAGCCAGGCTCAGACGCGGACACTGACTAAACTGATCGATTGGCTGCGTACATTACTGATGAATTCAGCCCCCTGGCTGGACCTGTTGGGCTGTGCCTGGCTCTGCTGCACTGGCACAGTGTGGACACAGCTACAATTTATTACCTCTTTCCGTCTTTCAAGAGGTTTGCAGTGCTAGTCTGGCTGGCTGCTGTTGTTGCTACAGACAGAAGCCAAAGTAAAGCACAGACTGAAAGACTCTAGTGTGGGGAAAAACAAAAAGAGAAGGAAAAATCCCACCAGTTGAATTGGAGGATCTGGAGAGCTGTTAAGAAAGGGAAGGATCTAGGCTCAAAAGGAGGGAGTTCATCTAATACATGTTTATCATTGAAGAGAAGGGAGAAACCGAGATATAAGCTCTCATCCTTGAAGACAGCACTGCACATAATCCATATGCTGCCACGTGTATCCCTCTATGACTCACAGGGAACAGAGCCTCACGCTTAAACACACACACACATTGCTTCCACAGTTTATTGTTTGGGAGATTTGTATCAGCACCTTTCTATTGTTCTTTACAGCTTCAATGGCCAACAGTAAAGCAAATCAAACAGGCAAAAGGATCAAGGATTCCTCCTCATGCGTCATCGCTGTGACCGGGTCATTCGTTTCTCTGACGCTGCTTCATTAAGCTATGATACCCCAGAGGAGGAGAGTCTCAGTCTCCTGTCTGACTGTGAGGCACAACCACACAGCGGGGTGCTAATGAGGGTCCCTCACAATAAGCACTGATTCTGTGATGATTATGTGAGATACATGCTAGTTAAAACTGGCCTCAATCTGATTATGAAAAATGAAGGTGCTGATTTTTTTTATTAATCATGAGGTGATCAACAGAGTGTGAGACTATTTGGTGTTAATGCCAAACATCCCCTGGATTTAGCTTCAGTGTGAGCATTGTTTTGACTGTTGATCAGATTTGTTTTCCCCGAAGAAAACCCAACGGAAATGGGGATGGCCAATTTTTTTGTTTTGATTGAGCATTTTATTACGCTTTATTAGACTAAAGATCTTTCTGGTCGACCAATAGTCGTCAATTCAGGCGATTATTCAACTAATCCAGCACGTTTCTGATAAGCTATCATTATTAATATTGATACATTTCTTCTCCCAACATGGTTTCAGTTTCAAGGGCTGATACAAAACGTTGTTATATCATGTTGTGCTAATATAACATATAAAATAAAACTGTAAAATCGAACCTTTGAAATATAAATATAATATAAATGAAATGTTACATGTAAGCGCATGAGTACAGCGGACGGACGGAGAGGTCCGCCTGCCTACAGCGGACGGACGGAGAGGTCCGCCTGCCTACATTCTTTATGTGTTTCAGAACAATCAGCGAAGACACGGAACATTTAGTTCATTTATTCTATAATTCATATCTTAATATAACAACCCTTTAAATATTACGGAATAATGAAAATCTGCGTGTTGCCAAAAATACCTCCTCGCATCACGTCTTCATCATGAAATGAAAACTTTAATTTATGTTTTTCTGAGGTCAGAATTATAATAAAGTATAGGTCTATGTTGATACAAGCTTAGGTTACTGCCTGAGTCACTGCTGCTGTTTTCCTCCGATTATGAGAATAATCAGAGGTTGTCTGGGATAATTAAGGATTTCCTGAAACTTAATGACCAGGCACAGCTCTGAATGAAGTGTGAGGGTTTTCTGACTGACGCGTCAAAGCACATGCAGTGCATGGATGGAGTTTTTTTTTTTGACTAATAGAGTAATAACAAATTATCCGACTAAGACTGTTTTAGCCGACTAATTGGGGACAGCCCTTCATTTTACCACTCCCGGTTCCCTCGTCTTGAAGTAAGTGTTTTTTTAACGTGTTTTTGGTTTGAAGACTGAAATAATACGAGTGGTTTAAAAGATGTTCACATTTTGTTCCCCGACAGAAAATACGCTACTGTTTACCCCACTTGTGATTGGCCGAAGCTTCTTTGTGCCATTAAAAACGGCGGTTGCTAACAAGTGACTTTAAAAAACGACCGAACGTCATCACATCGACAAGTTTGTCTTTTGTTAAGCGGTGGTGATGCACATCCATGCGACCTTGATGTAGTTTGGGTTAGCTTTAATTTCTGCCAAAAGAATGAATCCTTGTAATATCACAAAGTGATTTTAATATGTGGAGTTTATCCCGCAGTACAACATGTTTGCCACAGATCGTTTTCTCTGCAATATACCAAAATCCAATGGCAAAATCCCATTGCTTTACGTGGAGTGAACCCTTGCGATGCTAACTTTCAGGTTGGCTTATAAAAACATGTCAGCACTGCACCACATTATAGTGATCACATTACGTGACAGTATAACATAATGGGCAACTTGTGTTAGTTTTCATATTGGAGTGATCAGCGCGAGGGGGATACACATCCGAAGACACTTCACTTTAATCCTCGACAAGCCTTTTCTGATATCCTTTCCTGCCGATGTTCTTTTGCAGGTGTTCAACTCTTGACCCTGATATTTCCCTTGCCCGTAGCTTGGGATCTCCTTGGCTTTGCGTTTCAGCTGCTGTCATTGCTGGTAAAAACAATCACACAAAAGGATAGTTACACTAAACCCTTCAATAGCAGTTAAATATATAATCCTATATTGTCCACTTTCCCAAAATATACATTTGTTGATATTATAGTTTTAAAAATATACGTTTTTACATACATCTGTATCATAATCTGTGTAGATGGTTTAAATTATGCTTTAGGGACATGTGATAGATTTTGTCATTTTGATAGACATCTCCCAATTGACATACTGCACTATTATTCCAGTAGTTCATCTGAAAAACTGCTTAAATTGTCAGATCCAAGTATATTTCTTTTTCTGGCCTCATTGTTACATATGTAGGTATTATTTGCAAACAGCCACTCTCCATTAAACCTCCAGTATGTTACCTGATACAGCTGCTGGGAGACTTGTGTGGAACTAAAACCCCTATCAGCACTTAGTAGACTCCTTCTCCTCATTTAGAGACCTGTACACCTATACTTGTACAACATTTACAAACTTAAATGTCACCTATTATGCAAAATCCACTTTTTCATGTCTTTTATACACAAGTAATGCTTCCCTCTCTGTTAAGAGATTCTGAAAGTTTCTGGAAAAAATATTCTCTCTTTTTGTCCTGATCCATCTATATAAAAACCTGAAAATGAGCTGATCATATTTTGGCCACTTTGGGATGTCATCATGTTTTTTTGGGTTGTGTAACACTCAGCCAATCCCCAACCAAGGTAACCCCTCCCACTTTATCACCTGAATCTCCTCCTAGAGCACCATTGTGTTTTTTTTTAAACAAATATCTCTCAGAGGGGCGTGGGGAGTGGCTCCTTATTTTCATCAAAAGTAACAGACACAGAATCAGCACTTTTGAAACAGAGGGGTTTATGGGATGCTGCAATGTGTTTGGTAATTCGAGCCAAACACTTCAGAGACATGTTTTCTATATAACTGAGACCTATATTATATTGACGGTATAAGTATAATAGGGGACCTTTAATACATTTCCATTTCTCATCTGCATATCCATACTTCATATGACTTGCTGAAGTCATGCTGAAGTTCACAGAAAATAGTACGTTATGTAGTTTTCTGCCAAGGGTCTGTCAATAAAAAAACACATATAGCAATGGCGGAAGATGGATAGGATTCCTTTATTGATTGTTCAGGAGGTTTACACAATGAGCCATTCGAGAGACGGACGCACAAAGTTAGCTTCGAGATGAGCTACCGCTAACATTTTCTCAATTCCTTACTCTGAGAATTCAAGATATAAGTAAAGTACTTTATCTGATTAAAACATTTTTGTTAGAATGACAGAGATGTGAAAATAAATCTGTGTTATAAGAACTAGATCAAAACTATTTAAACCGCTTCTGGCAAATACCCACAAAGCAGATGCATTCGGGAATGGGATAGGATGCCATCAGAGTTGACAATGCTAAATGGACTCTTACCTTGATTCAAATTACAGGTCACTCTAGGTGTGAAAAATATCAACATTTGGGATAGTAAAAGTAAACAATTTAAACAAAATTATAACATGTGCAGTGATTTTAAGAGATATTTGGATGTGGAAATGTACACTGAAAATTCTGAAAAGTTGACTTTAATTAATAATATTAAGTTGAACCTATTATGTTTTATTTAAACGTAATATTATTGCTTTCAACTCACCAGAGGCCTGTACGACGAAGCCGGATTTTCGCTTAGCGACCTAACTTCAGGGAAAACTCGGGGTTTCCAGTCCTACGACGCTGGTTCTGTTAGGTTTCCCGAGAAGTGACTGGAAATGAGAACCCGCTATCCAAGCACTACAACTGAGACTGTGGTGAAGTGTCAAAAAGGCTTTATTTTGTCCACGACACTGACAAGGAGTTGACGAAGCACACGTAGGGGGAAGACGTGGAGCTGGGCTGATCAGGAGGGGAAGCTGGACGTGGCAGGCAGAGCGGCTGGAGTATGTGGATCTGGAACAGGAAAAACAAGCAGGATTAGTAAATTATCTCCCTTCACTAGGAGCATCAAAAAGTCACAAGAAAAAAACACTAGTAGGCCTGGACGATAGTTTACCACTGAAGAATAAATGAAGAACTGGCGAAGTCTGAAGATGGGAAGCAGGGTTTTAAGCAGGTGCAGGTGAGTAGTGGCAATCAGTGAGACGAGCAGCAGCTGAGGAGGTGAGTTGGCGGGAATCGGAATGTAGGTAGCCATGCCCAGCCAGGGAGACAGACACATAGACAAACAGACAAAACAAACACAGACAGGAGAAAAAGAAGGAGGAAGTACTGCAAATCCTCACAGTAACCCCCCCCCCCCCCCCCCCCCTCAACGGGAGCCTCCTGGCGACCACCAGGCTTATCTGAATGAGCCCTGTGAAAGGCCCTTATCTTCACTGGGTCCAGGACTCGGGAGCGAGGGACCCAGCATCGCTCATCGAGGCCGTAACCCTCCCAGTCCACCAGGTACTGTAAGCCCCTCCCCCGGCGCCTGACGTCTATGAGACGGTGTACCGTGTAGGCAGGTCATCAATGATACGGGGGGGAGGAGGGGGAACGGTTGGAGGGCTCAGATCACTGGTGTGAACAGGCTTAATCTGGGAGACATGAAAGGTGGGATGGATTCGCAAAGTTCTGGGAAGCTTCAACCGGACTGCAGAGGGGTTAATAATCCTTTGAAAGGGGAAGGGGCCAATAAAGCGTGGGGACAGCTTCTTGGACTCAGAGAGAAGAGGAATGTTCTAATCCTAGAATTATTGAGACGCATTAGCAACACCAGGGGTATTGTTTTTCGCAGCAACGATGATGCATAATACCATGACAAAAGCCATTATTGAAACAAGTTAACTATTAGTAGTGCTAATGGAAAATGTTTTGTGAATATGCATTTATGCCATCAGAAAGCCATACATCATATGATATTTTTGTACGCCTTGTGGGTACACGGAGAATTCATGTTTATTTAATGCAACGTTATGGGTTTTACATGTCCTGTTCATAATACGGTAATCATTGCAATATTAATTGAGCATTTTATGCTCAAAGGAGGGAGTGTCATGATTATACAGATATGTTGATTTCAGTGACGTTGTAGTTAATAAATAATAAAATGTAGTCAACAATAGGTCTCATAACAACAAGAGGTATGCCGAAGCTTGGGCCTTCTCCAAGGAGGGAGTGGTCCAGTTTTAGATATTAGACAAATAGAAGTGGATGAATATGTCAGAACTCTGAGTAATATTATGCAAGTTTTGTCTACACAGGCTAGGAAAGCTACAGAGATACCAGACGAGACACCAGAAGAGACTCCTGTTCGGCCAGGTGATTGGGTGAGGGTGAAAGTTCACAAAAGACAGTGGGCTCATCCCCGGTGGACGGAAGCGTGAAAAGTTGTAACAAACTTCACACGTGCTCCGGTTTAAAGGTAAAGAAAAAGGAGCAAATTGACACCACCTCACACATTGTCACCCTTCACTGGCAACTTCCAGAACATTATTGGGAGTTAGTACTGATTTGGCAGAGCTGGAACAAAACAATAAATAGAAATAAGATAAAGATAGAAACAGCTCAAAAGACAAATTGTCTATAGATTTTTATAGATTGTACATTAATGTGAAAACCTATTTTTTGTTTTACATCTGAAAAAGAGTCCAATTTTTTGTATATGTTATTTTTGTACTCATTATTTAAATTCTGTAACGGACACAACCAGGGATAAAATAGAGATGATGACAAGAACAAAGCCAAACCAATTGTGGGGTCCCCTAGGGATAAGAGGCAGAATAGCATTGTTGATTGTGCTCATTACACTTGGCACCTTTCTGGTTGGAAGGGGAGTACAATATCAAGTAAAACATGGAACCATTAGTTCACTCATAGAGAATGCCCACATCACTAACAAGACTCCAGCTGTGTTTCAGAGACTTATCCCAGAGCCAAAAGATCAGCTGAGCAACAAAAGGAGGAGGAGTTAGAAATACTCGTTCCCAAAGGTGAGGCGGTTATAATCAAGATGATTCACCCCCCCTATACGCAGTTCTTGTATCGTAACGGTGGACTGAGGAGAAGACAGGTCGGAGGAGTTGGCATGGTCCGGCAGAACGTGAGGGGGTCGCGGCTTGACAACCAGAGGGGGAGAGAACCGAAAACGGGAAAACCATATCCCCGACATGGAAATTGAAAAGCGTATCGTTTATTCTAAACAGACGAAAATAATCATACCAATGTGTTTGGTAGGGAAATTTGCATCCAATAATGACATTGTTTATTTAGAAGGGGTTTAAGTGTGTACCCTTTTTTTTGAAAATTTCTTTTAAACAAGTATACTACTTTCTACTGTATTATGACAAGATGGGGAGTCACACAAAAATCCCAATAAATGTCAAGGAGAAAAGAAAAGAATATTAAGTGGTAACTATAAGTACCGATTAATTAGGAAGAAAGCATAAAAGAGCAACCACTTATTCACACAAATACACATTTGAGTGAGTGAGGCAAA
>NW_011366087.1:4678-14091 GCF_000735185.1 Notothenia coriiceps | reverse complement strand
TTCTCTATGGCACGTCTCTACTGGGAATTGTAGTTTTAAAAGACGTTTTCGTTTTTCCAAAAATTAGAAGTTGACAGTATTAAACCGTGTACAGCCCTAGAGGCTTAGGCGATAGGAAACAAATTGGTGTGTACAATGTAAAACATGTAATTACTAAATGGGTGAAAATCGATTGTAGGCTATCCATAATGGGCAGCATTAATATATCCCACATGACAGCTAAAGTAACGTGTTATAGCAGAAAGTTTAATACAGCGTATTTCTGGTATATTCATTTTAATGTCACCTGATATATAGGATGTGTGTTAAACTTGAATGGACAAGTCAATTTTGTCCTCTTAATTATCAAGGTTTTTTATATATATTCCTAAAATGATGAACCATTTTAAGTGGAAGTAGATTAGCGCAAATGGTCTTTTCTTCCACTTTTGTGTTATAATCAGAAGGTGTTTTTTTTGGCAATTTGTGAGTAGGTAAGGTACAGTAAAACCTGTGATTTCTGACTTGAGTGAAATTATTACCCGTTGATAAGTATTTTTCAGAAAGTCATTTTGGGCTTTCAAGGACGGAACTCAGTAGGTTATCTGTAAGAGTTTTTTGTATGATCTGGAAACTTAAATTAATAAAAGGAGGAAATGTTATGTCAAGTCTTGGACCTTCTCCATATAACTATAATTTAATTACAGTTTCCAGATATTAGAAGAGGCCCATGAGTCTCTTTGCTAATTATCAATGGTCTTTGCAATTAACAGAGGAACTCCAAGAGAGGGCTTCCTCATATATAATACAGTTAAAGTCTTGTTAGTTAGTGGTTCATATCCTGCAAGACTCCTAAAGAGCATGAGACGATTGGGTCACACAGTTAGAGAGACAAGGAAGTTCAGAGAAGGCCTTATGGTATAAGAACAGTTAACCTTTGTTACATATACAAGTATAGCTTTCAGAGAGGAAAACATGTGACATTTGTGTGGTAGGCTGCATGATCAAATGTGTGTGTGTTCATTGCAGTGGCTATGCTGTATGATTACTGCTCAACTATACCTGTGTTTGTGTTTTATTGATTCCTCTCTGTTTTATTCTTTCATGTTGTGCGTGGCTAAATTGCCACAACATTTTGGAGTAGTTGGCTTAAACATACGTGTGCTTAATTACTCTGTATGAAGTAGGAGCAGTTTAAATGGCAGGAGACTAGAGATGTGGGAGAGGAGACATCCTTATTTAGACACAGCATGTCAAGCATCTGGAAGGCTACATGTCTAAGATGTGTGTGCGTTAAAGATGTTTAGGGGAATGTGTGTGCGTTCTGTCAAAGAGTCCTCTGTATGTAAAATGCTACTCTTCTTAACACTCAGGGACATAGACACGCACACACACACACACACACTGTAAGCAGACGGAGCGAAACAGATGGAATCAACGACTGCTGATTCATGGCCTAGGGCCCCGCCCAGAAGTGAAACCGGCCAATGGAAAACTACCAACTCACTGTCTAGGGCTCGCCCAGAAGTGAAATCGCCAATAACAAATACCTAGGGAGGAGCAACCGGCACAACTCCTCCCCACTTGTGTGTATAAATATTATGATATTCTTATACACAGGGCTGTCTTCTGACTGACCGTCGTGATACGCATTATCACACGGTGGTAGAATTCAGCCCGGAGTGCTCTCTATTTTGTATTGAAGTTTTTTACCATTAAAACAGATTATTGTTTAACCTTTATCGTGGTTCCTTGAATTCCTTCTTTTATAATTTAACCAGCTCATCAAGGGACGCGCGGAGCAGAGGTGAACCTTCCAACCACTCGATTGGGTGGTGCTCCAACAGTAACCCAACATGTTAAACAGTAAGAGTAGTAGTCATATTTCGTGAACCCTTTGAAGAGTACTGTCACCGGTGTGATCATTCTATAATACACAATGTAAGCCCGGGGGAGAAATGCTAACGCTAACGCTAGCATCGGCGACAACAACATTAAACATTAAAAAGACCAGGCAGTTGTTAGAAATTAAAATCAATGTTTTGATGGTATAACGTAGCTTAAACATACCGTCAGTTTAAACGCTCTTTTATACTGAAAAAAACAGAAATTCTTGTTGCACAGAACAGTTAAGCTTTCTATTCTGAGAAAATCCTTCATCTACGGTTAGCATTTAGCCATGTGGCTAATATAGATTTTCCTAAAGTAGGTGAATTGGAGTAGCGAAATGACGTGTGTGGTGGAAAACACGAAACCGTCACCGATTTAACAGCTACAACTAAGATAGATGTCGAGAATACTACATGCTGAATATTAAATGAAAGTTACAGTTTAATTTTGAAACACTATTGTTTACAGACGACGAGTAGCCATGTGACAACATCCGGAATGACGCGGAAACCAAACAGCCGTGAAGCATTTTTCTGTATGTTTAAGAGTATTGATTACAGCGGTTTAGGAATGTGTTACATGAAGAGTGATGAAGAAGAATATGAGAGAAAAGGCGTGTTAAGCATATGTTGAAGGTGAAAAAGTACCCCATCCGTCTTGGTTTAAATGCGAACACGGACAATTAGAGCCAGCCGCGAGCCCGGCTGGCGGGGAGGCAGCCACAGAAGGCATATATAACAACCGGAACGGGGGATTCGGCTTCTCTTCTTGCTCATGAGAGCCAGATCAGCAGCTGTTTTCTGGCCGGAACAAATTATTCTGTCTGTAACGACTACCGCGCCTTTTTAAAAAAAAAAATAAAGTATCCCCATTTTGAATCTTTTCAGAGACTCCCATTTAGTCTCATTTTAAGTTCTCTCCTAGAACATATTTTACAATTGGACCCGGACGTGATCTCGTTTCCCACCCGGGAAGCACCGCTTGCAGTTTTCAAAAGGAGCCATTTTGACAATGCTGGCAAGACATACACTCGGCGCCCATACAAGAAAAGGTAAAAGAAGTAACGCTTTTTTTATTCAAAATCTTCAAAAGATTACATAGTGAAAAATCAGGAGTGTGGTCTGTCTGGTAGTTGGACTCCTGAGAAAGACTGCTTAAATTTTAAGTTAAAACAAGCCCTAAATTGATAAACATTGGTATCCTACCCACACGTGGCGGTGCTTTTGGGTCACAGCAGGGTGAGTTCAATTAATTTTGTTTTCTATTTAAGCCTTGCATGCTTTGTTTGCTCTGTTATTACCATGTCGGCTAGAGGACCAATCACTTCTATAAGTTGTCTTTTGTTGCGTTTTTAAAGGTTAAACCGGGAATGGTTTTAGGCCAATTAAGCAGTCGGTGACGCTTGAATAGGCAAAGCACAGCGCAAGTTTTTGAAGCAAGGTTATTGGGTTAGTGTTTTGTGTTAAAACAGTGTGAATGGCCTGTTTTAAAAAAGTCCTTTTTTCAAAGGAAAGGCCCCTGAGGAGTTTTGAAGCTTTCTCAGTGGTTACTTTATTTCTGTTTTCAAAAAAAAGAAAGACATTGCGTTGGTGGATGTACGGCAGGAAGTACGACAATTTGTGGCGTTAAAGATAGAACGATATTTTTTCTCATGATTGTCGTTTGGATAGGCGTCCCCATTTTGTCCCATAAATAGCGTGTTTAAACGAAGAAGATGACCATACTGCTCTTAAAGTCAAACATTTACACGTAACATGGGTAGAGGGCTATACGTAATGGGTTATAAGGCCNAACTGTTTATGGTTCTGTTTATGTGTTAATTTCTTTGGGACAAATACAACTATGGCCCTACGATGTATTATTCAAATATAGCATGATAGGTCCACTTTAAGTTGTATTTGTCCCAAAGAAATTAACACATAAACAGAACCATAAACAGTTGATGAAAAAGTGCTGTATGAATCATATATATAATAAAATTTATTTACATGAGTTGTCGTATAGTGTAATTATAATATACCTTTGTTAGAATTATTTTTCTATCAAAACATATTTTAGAAAGTAAATAATTGTGAGTAGATCCTGAAAAAAAACTACAGTAGAATGTAAGCAGTGCAGCGTTAGTTCTTTGAAATAACAGATCCAACAGGCTGTCATTTATTAGAGTTAAGCTAACAATTATTTAACATGATCTCGTACAAGTTGTTTCTCAGAATTGAAGGGGAAAAACACAAAAGCATTGTGCACAATTTAAACCTATCAATGTTGTTTAATTAACAAAGGTAATATGGTGTTTTTGAGTTGATGAGTAGTGGAGATATCACTTTCAAATCAATCGACAGTAAGGAGAATACTTACAATTCTCCATTATCCAATGNCGCTCGGCGTAACCTTGGCGCACTGCCACTCCAACATCCAATCCTAGAGCTTGAAGATTAATCACAGGGTTTGTCGCAAAGCGGACAGGCGTGTCACAACAATAGCTGGTGATTGTGGGTAGTGTAGTCTCTTTGGTGCTCCACATTTCAGAGAAAACAAGTTGTTTCTCAGAAGGGGAAAAACACAAAAGCATTGTACACAATTTAAACCTATCAATGTCGTTTAATTAACAAAGGTAATATGGTGTTTTTGAGTTGATGAGTAGTGGAGATATCACTTTCAAATCAATCGACAGTAAGGAGAATACTTACTTCTGGGTGTACAATTCTCCGTTATCCAATGGGAATGGACGCTCACATTGCCTTTAAGAGCCGCCGACATAAACGGGTGCGGTGCTTCCCTGAGCGTCAAACACCGCCGCCGATGGAAATACATTGCAATCAGTTGAAAGCTCTTTGCGTCCGTTTATGAAGCTGAAGGAGCCTCGGCGCATCCCAACTGCACGCCACGGTACCCTGACCAAGCGTTGCTCCTGGACGTTTAGGGAGTGAGAGTGTGTTGAATTAACCAGCACTGACTGACGATATTCAGCACACAAACACAACTATTCAATTTTGTCACTGCCTGAATGGTATAGACACAGGTCCGCACTGCAATCTAACCATGGGGTGTTAAATAACAATTCCAATTAAAATGAAGAGAGCCACAAATCTGTCAATAGCTAGCTGGATAGCTAACATTCGCTAGCTAGCTTATTAGCTTGGTAGCTAGGCTAGCTAGGCTAGCTAACTAAGTAGATAGATAGCGAACGTTAACTAACTTGATTTGCAGACAGATATACAAAAATTAGATAGAAGTATCATATCTGTGTTACCCCTTGTTTGTTACACTTTCACATTCATATACATACTTTTAAACACCTTTTGATCACTTTAGCTTAGCTGAAAATATAGAAACACAAGCACATGCTGCAACTTGGCTGCATACTGTCGGCTAGGTCTAATAAGTTATGCCTTTACTTTTCTGTGTTTCACCCTGAGCTTACCCCTTTGTGCCTGTGTGAGCTTTACTCCTTGTAAACTTAATTTGATCTAGTAAATATTGAAGTTATGCATACATTCAAGATATGAAAAATATAATACAGTTTCATGTCCTTTCATATTTTTTTGTCGAATGACAGACTCAATATTACTGTGGGTCCCACATATTTCACCTTCTACCAATGCATTACAGATTGGCTAACAGTTGCACCGTATATTTTCACTTATGGAGCTTCTGTCCTCTTGCATTATTTAGTGGGAATGCTGATACCAACTAACTGTTATTCTACGGACAAAAAGTGTATTATTCCGCCGGAATTTTGCACCTGTTCTCCTCCTGCGTTGAACATCGCAGAAACTCCGTTCGAACATCCAAACGTTCAGCTCGGTTGGGAATCGATGGCTATTACTTTTCTCATTCATAACTTTCATAAGTCCAGAGATACATCCCATAATAAGGACTTCAACAAATCTTCATGCGACTTCAACTGCTAACTGTTCATTCATACTTTCACTCAGAAACCTCATTCCAACTTTAAAATGTTACACATCTTTCTGACATTATTCGTGTAACACAACTTTTAAATCTAATTCTTTCTTTTAGAGATATTAAACATTGTTTAGACCTTGGTAAAGAGGTTTTCTTCAGATTTTAACATTAACTAGAGTGCTTGATGTCACAGCTAGAGGGTAAGAAATCTTGAAATGTGTCTTCTTATTTCTTTTTAAAACTGCCATAATTCCCAAACCCTACATTCCTGAGACATAATTTTTCATGACAAACGTAGGAAAGATCTCCTAGCTTGAAAAATGACAAATAATTAAGCAAAAAATAATTTAACAAAATGCCTCTTGAGGCATTAAGTGAAAAAAATTTCAACATGCAACAAAATTAAAGCCCATTGTAATTTCAGGCTGATATTTCCTCACGGCAGCAGCCGCACATCTTTAGTTAAACTGCCAAAAAGGCCACATTATTAACCCGAAACTACACAAAAATTACACTTCAGATACTCAACTTCCTTGACATGCTTCACGTTTTGAAATTTCACAGATATATGTTACGGTTCTTCCACAAAACGTTCACATGTAAGAGGTTTATCTCTCATTCAGAACAATGGAAACCTGTGATCTCTGCACACCTTGTTAGCTCAAATATAAACACCTGTGTCATGGAACACGATGATGTCATCACTCCAACTGACATGCTCAGAGCAGCAGACTTCAGATAAAGGTTAATGGTCCTGCCCTCAACAGCTCTACGTCAATTATGGGGTGTCATCATCATATGCCGAAGAGAGAGAGAAGAGAGAGAGAAGAGAGAGAGGGCGATCAAGAGAAGAGAGAAGCCTCATCCCAATACCCCTCCTCGACTCCTCTCTTCCCCTCCTCCGGGACTTGACCCGGAAATCGATCAAGACACGCCATTTTGAAGGACGTCCCAATAGCTGAAATGCACACGGAGGAGTCGAGGAGGGGTGAGGGAGGAGGGGTGAGGGAGGAGACGAAAGGGAGGATACATGCGAGCAGACTACGCGGAAGTGTTTTCACTACTCGCGTATAAAAGCTCCGCCCCCACCTTCACAGCTGGTCCATTTCAACAGAGGAAAACCTACAACTGTAAGATGAGTGGAAAAGCGTCACATAAATGTATAAGTGCTCACAGCTCCGTGGGAATTATTATGTGCAATTCATTTCTAAAAGGCTTTCACATTACTATAATTATAGTTTTATTTAAATGTAGGCTACATTTTACACCAAAACGGAACACAAAAGACAGGACCAACCATCATACATTGAATTCCTTGACTAACAAGAGAAAGATTCATTCATTTAAATAAATATTTAACCAGAAATGGGCCGGTTCTAAGGGGTTATTAAGTTAAGCCCGATGAGAGGGGATACAGCTGTGCACATGTCATCATTAACAGACGTTGTTTAAAAGTGACGTTTGAGTGAACGAGGACATCCCAATTAATACCTGAGGACTCCTCTGTCCTCGCGTCACCTCCTCGTGTCTCTCGCTCGCATCTTACGGAGGCGGAGCTAAGATGCAAGGAAGGGAAGCGAGTGAGGGAAAGGAGGAGTCGAGGAGGGGTATTGGGATGAGGCTAGGGAGAAGGACCAGACAATATACTTATAATCTGCATTAGTTTTAGGACACGACTGGACTGCCTACACCGAAAGTGGACAGAGAAAAGCTGCCCCACAATGACATTGCAGAATCGCAGCATTTGCCCGTCACACAAGAGACGATTCTGCGTCCCGTTCACGGACACTAACGATTAACAACGGCAGCAGGTTAGTATCCAGAAGATTACGGTGGCTTATTAAGCACTTTGCAACTTACTTTCAAAGATGCCTTGATCACGGCACCGTCAAGTTTCCATGAGATCACTTGTCCGTCATAATCGTTGGTGCCGTGCAACGGCCGACTTTCAGGTGGGGACGGCACATGCGGCGGCTGCAAGGCATTGTCGGGCAGCATTTTCTCCTGCCTTTGGCGGTTAGGGGAGGTCCAGTGGTTCTCATAAACTAAAGGAGATTATAAAAGGAAATTTGAAAACCTCCTTTCCCTTTCATTTTAAGCCTCATCCCAATACCTCGACCCCTCCTTTCTCACTCGCTCCCTCTCCTTTGCGTCTTAGCTTTCCGCCCTCCCGTAAGATGCGAGCAGAGACACGAGGAGGTGACGCGAGGACAGAGGAGTCCTCAGGTATTAATTGGGACCGTCCCTGTTCACTCAAACGTCACTTTTAACGACTCCTGTTAATGGTGGACATGTGGCACAGCTGTATCCCCTCTCATTCGGGCCTAACCCTTTTAGAACCGGCACCATTTTTGTTAAATATTTATTTAAATGAATCAAATCTTCTCTTGTTAGTCAAATTGAATTCAATGTATGATGGCTGGTCCTGCTTTGTTTTCCGGTTTGGTGTAAAATGATGGCCTACATTTAAATAAAACTATAATTATCCACGTAATGTGAAAGCCTTTTTAGAAATGAATTGCACATAATAGATTCCCACGGAGCTGTGAGCACTTACACATTTTATGTGACGCTTTTCCACTCATCTTCCCAGTTGTGGGTTTTCCTGTGTTGAAATGGACCAGCTGTGAAGGTGGGGGCGGGGCTTTTATACGCGGAGTAAGTGAAGACCACTTCCGCGTAGTCTTTCGTCTCCTCCCGCAACCTCTCCTCCCTCCACCCGTCCTCCCGCACCCCTCCAACCAAAATGAGGCAACATGCTGAACTCAGCGTTAGTGTAGCAACACAGCGTTGTCAGGGTGTGTGCAGCTGCTAATAAACCTGTGGAACTTTGTGCAAAATATGCAAACAACCTTATGTTTGTCAAATCTCACAACAACTATTTGATAACTAGATTAGATTTACTTTATCAAGACCAAATAGGGTCTTTGTTACGGCATCAAGTAAAATGACATTGCACAATAACATGACTAATAAATAACAAAGATAAGTATAGTTTGATTAACATTAACAATGGAAGAAAGTATTTGACCCATACAAATACACAACGTTGAAATATACACGAATGATTTAGAAAATCCACCTATAACAAACCCACTCCTAAACAACAGCGTGAAAAACATTATAAACGTGGTGCAATTTTAATAAACCTGAAATGCAGTACAAGCCTGATAAAACACTTTAATAGACTAACGTACAAATACAAGTAGCCTGCAGTTTTAAAATTAAAAGTCTGAGAATAACATGTAGCACACGTGCAGGTTAAAGAAGAGACGCACAACAGAGGGACATCTGTTATCGAAAAGAAACGAAGCCAACTAGGTGCCAATATTATAACTTTAAAATATTCATTCATTACCTTATTACCGAGGAAGCATCACAGGGGGAGTTTTCTTAGTACAGTGGCTTCCTCCGCTGAAGAACCAAACAACTCCTGACATGATCCCACTATTTATAGGGAGGTGTACCTGTGTAGCGCCTACAGGAAAAGGGGAGGATCCAAACTACGTCCAGGACTTTTCAACGTCACACCGAATAGTTCACACCGACCGCGATGCGAATATCATCAAATACAACACACACACACACACACACAACACCACACACACACACACACACACACACACACACACACA
>NW_011366087.1:0-3495 GCF_000735185.1 Notothenia coriiceps | reverse complement strand
GTTTTTCTGCAAAGGGACCAGGACGACTGATCCGTGTAAAGGAAAGAATGAATGGGGCCATGTATCGTGAGATTTTGAGTGACAACCTCCTTCCATCAGCAAGGGCATTGAAGATGAAACGTGGCTGGGTCTTTCAGCATGACAATGATCCCAAACACACCGCCCGGGCAACGAAGGAGTGGCTTCGTAAGAAGCATTTCAAGGTCCTGGAGTTGCCTAGCCAGTCTCCAGATCTCAACCCCATAGAAAATCTTTGGAGGGAGTTGAAAGTCTGTGTTGCCCAGCGACAGCCCCAAAACATCACTGCTCTAGAGGAGATCTGCATGGAGGAAGGGGCCAAAATACCAGCAACAGTGTGTGAAAACCTTGTGAAGACTTACAGAAAACGTTTGACCTCTGTCATTGCCAACAAAGGGTATATAACAAAGTATTGAGATGAACTTTTGTTATTGACCAAATACTTATTTTCCACCATAATTTGCAAATAAATTCTTTAAATATCAGACAATGTGATTCTCTGGATTTTTTTTTCTCATTTTGTCTCTCATAGTTGAGGTATACCTAGGATGAAAATTACAGGCCTCTCTCATCTTTTTAAGTGGGAGAACTTGCACAATTGGTGGCTGACTAAATACTTGTTTGCCCCACAGTATATAAGCAGGCATGCTCTCACTTAGTTTCTCCCTTTCACTTCTCTCCCATACTCACACACTTTTCTCCTCAGGCACACAGCAGCCTCCATAGTGTGAAAACTCTTTGCATTGCAGTTTGACTGCACTTAGAAGGGATGCTTGTGAATCTACACTTACAGCAGCTGAAAAGTCGCTGCTTTGTCACTGCAGCTGCTTTAATTTTCTCTCAGTTACTTTCTCTTTCTTTGTCCTCTTTTTATTTTTCCCATTTCACACCTAGTCTGTCTCATCTTTTACTTTCCTGAACCGGGACTCTGTTGATCGCCTCCAGGCTGTAGAACTCAGCTTTTAACCAGAACCAAGGATACGTGATTACATCACTCACTGTTAGAGCTGTTTTAGAATACATTTTTAAGGTTTACTTACGTCCCAATATGCAATATTTTGATTGTTATAGTTCCCCGGCTTAAAACTAAAGGAGCAAAGCGATGTTAGTCAGAGCCCAAAAATCAGTGATTCTTGATGTATTCAATTAGCCTATAGTGATTCAAGATGTACTTGAGCAAGGCACTGAAATCATTTTTTCTCCCAAGCCCCTGAAATCATTTTTTCTCCCAAGCCCCTTCGCTCTGATGCTCTCCGCTAATGCTAACGCTAATGCTGGGGGTATTTTTGCCTATCTGTGAAATGTAAATAACACCAGAATTAATAACTATATTTTCCCTATGGGAATAATAAAGTACATCTTAATCTTAATCAACTTCACTGCACTTATACAGTATCTGCCTAAAAGGGTAAAATACTGATAAGATAAAAAGACAATAAAAGTGCATTCTTTGTTCACAAGGCTTCCTAATTCCAAACTCTGGCTGTTTACAGTGATTTGTAGACACAGGTAATATCTCAGATCACACCCCAGTTCTACAATTCTCTCAATACTGTGTAACACAGTAAAGCAACATGTGCCACTAGCAGATATCTGCCCACTCAAACAAACCCTATGTCTACAGTTCCTACAACATACAGTGATTCCCAATCTGTTCACTTTACAATATCTATATTCAACCATGTTTCCTTTTTAAACAGCTAAACTACCATTCAATTATAAGGTATATGTGAAGTCAAGACGAGAGAGATGTAGAAAATATAACATTAGAACTGGCTTGGATTACAAAAAAATTGTGTACAGCTTTTAGGAACACAAAAATAAGCATGATAAAATAAATAAATGTGGAATTGAAGTAAATAAGTGAGATCTGAGATCCAGCCATGATTCAGAGTCAGTTCTTCCTCTGCACCAATAATACGAGAGTTTACAGATTGAATCATCCAAACAATTAATCTGCAGAATGGAACCATTTTGCAGTAATTCACCAGAGCAGGGAGGGCATGCAGTGAAAAATAGGACTGAAATAATGGTTACATTTGTACTGTGCAAAATAATTCATCATCAGTCTGGCCTGAGGGGAATGAATAAAAATGAAGCAGACGGACAAATAAGATAGAGGGATGGAGACAGAGGAGAGGTCATCTGTTCTCTGGAGGTTGGAAAGGTTCATAGATGCGTTCTGTATCAATAATGTAACAAGAGGAGGAGGGGGGAAGGGAGAGAGGGAGGGAGGCAGCACAACCGGGGCTAAAAAGAATTAAGGAGAAGAAGAGTGGAAAGGAAGGGGATGAGTGCGAGGGAGGGCATGGTGCAGTGAAATGTAGAAAAGGCCACAGTGAAGCCACAAGGTGCTGAGGGGGGGCTGCAGATGCTGCTCATCGACCCGGCTCTGTCCTTCCCTTCAACACCATTCAATTCTAGAAGCTTCATTGACATGGTGAGACCTCTCATTACTGTACATTACCCAGAGTGTCGGTACAAAGCACAACATCAATACGCCTCAACTAAGACTACAAATAAGCACCACAGTGATGTGGGTCTAAAAGGTTTGTCTGAAAACTCAAACTTTGTACAAATGGCAGTGATTGGTTAGATTTTGAGCCTTAAAATTTATCCAAATGTACAATAAAGTATTAATTCTAATATGATGAAATATGTAAGGGATAATGTGCACTGAGACTGTCATTAATAATAATAATTAATGGCATTTATTCTAGTGCTTTTCCAAGTGCTCAAAGCGCTTTAGATTACATTATATTACATAAATGAGACGTGTAATACATTAATACTGTGGACAATACCCACAGGAGCAATTTGGGGTGTCTTGCCCAAGGACACAGCGGCATGCTGACTGGGTGACCAGGTTCAGGATGTCAGTGATTTCTTTTTAATTACCACCTCGCTGCACATTATCTAGCTTATAACACGTCTAAAACCCAGATAACCTACGACTTGACTCACAATATAGATTTTATGATTTTATTGATTTAAAAATGATAGTATTGCTCCCGATAAGTAAAAATAGTCAGTTCCAATGCGTACCAATGGCAAACATTTATTATGACACTACAAAAGATGACATCACATTAGGGCTGGGCGATATGGTCTCTAAATGATATCGCGATATTTACTGACTATATCGCGATATACGATATATATCGCGATATTCTGAAATGTCCTCTAAAACAAATACATTTTTTTTATTTAACCCCGTGATGTTTACAGTCACGCCAGTATGATGATTCTAGTAGTCCCTGCAACATGTCTGCATTAAAAAAATCGACTAATAATGAAGAAAATTAACACATTTGTCGGGACTTTAACGCGTTAATTAAGATTAATTAATTACACAAAAATTAACGCGTTAAAAAAATTAACGCATTTTTAATCGCACTTATTTTTGCACCGCGGAACGTTTCTCACTGGATGAGTTTCAGGGGTACCGATTATACTGGAGCACCAACTAACGTTCAT
>NW_011366086.1:0-2329 GCF_000735185.1 Notothenia coriiceps | reverse complement strand
CATACTGGTATTTCTTTCTTTTCCTTCAACTCTTTTTGTATATTGAGGTCTACACTTGGCAATGGGAATAACCAGGGTGGAATGGACGAGATTGCAACTGTGGGGCAATACTGTATTTGATTCAATCCTATACTTGCCGCTTTAACATCACCAATCCATCCGAAACTTGTTAAATGTGACTCATTGTGCTCCCAGCAGTCTTTCAAAATACTTTTCGCTGGATGACTATCACCATGCCCCTGAAGGTTTACCCAGTATGCCAACATTAACTTTACTCTTCTTATCCTTAAAGGCATTTCTCCCATTTCTACCTGTATTGCTGATACTGGAGATGTTTTAAAAGCTCCACTACAAATCCTCAGGGCCTGAGCTTGTAGGACATCCAGCTTTTTAAGGTTTGATTCTGCTGCTGCCATGAACGCTATACACCCATAATCGAATACAGGTCTCATGAGTGCCCAATATATGTTCAGTAGTGATGACCTACTCGCTCCCCACTCCTGTCCCACCAAACACCGAAGTACATTGTTGACCTTTTTACATTTACTTTGAACTTTTCCTATATGCTTGTGTTTCTCCTCCCCTGGCCGGCTGTTTCTCGTCTTGTGATTACCCCTCCCTGTATTTAGTCTTGTCTCTTCCTGTGTTCAGTGTTGGTGCTTCATTTGTTTGTGACCTAGTTCACCGTAGAGTGTTTTGTTTGTCCAAGTTATGTATTAGATAAGAGCCCTTGCAATAAAGGTATTATCAAGTGTTATCTGCGTTTGGGTCCTACCTGCTTCACTCTGCGTAACAAAGTCTTCTTAATTTGTGACTCTCACTTCTGTCGCCAGATAGTGCAAGTGGTTAACGACCTTGTTTAGATGATCTTACAAGCTATGAGGATCACTTGCCCTCAATTTTTTAGAGAAACATATCACTGTTCATTAGGGTGAACAATATGACCCTTAAATGTATATCAAACTTCATTTGCACATTTGACTCAATCAATATCCCTTTCAACACGTTTAATCAGAGAAAACGTCCATTCAATTATTTATACTCAATAATTGTAATGCTGGGATGATTTTAAAGAAAATCAGCTTGGAAATAATACATTTTCTTTTTTTGGTAACCTCTCAGCTGTAAAGGACAGTTTCACAGCAAACCTCCCTGACTGAAGAGAGAGACGAGTAGAAGAGAATCATCTGAAGGGGATTTGTTCTGAAGGGGTATACACAGTATCACCTTACATTACAATTGATTACATTTAATTTATCTGAGGCTTTTATCCTAAGCAAATTAAATTAAGTGCAACAAACCAGACACAAACTCAGAACATCAAGAAACATGCAGATCAGTGAGCATGCTAACTTACTAGCCGCTGCCTGTCAGTTAGCATGCTAATCTCCGTAGATATCTCTGAAACAGAAAACATCGCCGTCTTTGAAGTAATGTCAACACTGTTGGCTCTTCACATTCTGTTGATTTCTTTTATTTTTTTATTTTATTTGTATTGCTTTTTATTAATTCTACCATGTTGTGTAATGTTTTTATACTGTTAATGCTCACTGCCTGTAGCACTTCGGGATTTTAAGTCAAATATGAAGTACTTTATAAATGAAACCCATTATTATTATTGATGATAGTTCTTTTTTTTTTATGCTTTACATTTACATTTTGGCTTATTTTACACATTTAAGAAGAGGAAATGATACATCTGATGTCGATAATGCCTCAGCTCTTTGTGTTAAGGTTATCAGAGGAAACGCAAATTCTTCACAAATATACTTAATGAACTAAACATATACTGTATTACTTATCTGGTCCTGTTTAAAATAATGATGACTTCTTCATTCAATGTGACCGTTTAATATAAATAATTCCTTGAAAAAATATTATATGGTGTTAGATTAAGAAAAGGAAACATAGACCCATACATTATCATTGATAAATTAACATAATATACCATGGTAATTCTGTTTTAGATCTGGAGGCCAGTGGCAAAAACCAGACTGAAGAGAGAGATGAGCTGAAGAGAGCTGTGAAGGACTACGGTATGTACAATGATAAAGTCAACTGTTCAACTATAATAAATCATTGAGCTTTGGACTCCTTTATTTTCTACAAGCTGCTCTCAATATTTCCCTGCGTTTTGTTATTTTTAAGTCTTCGTAATTTGTGTCTCTTACTGTAAGTGCAAATTTCCAGAAATGTAAGACTGCAGACATTTTCTTTTACTGAACTATAATTTGTGCTTTATTTTCAACAAAGCCAGCTCAGACATTTAGTTTTTAAACTGAATCATATGTTTATTAGGGTACATAATCAAATGTTGTTGGTAACCTCT
>NW_011366085.1:0-2447 GCF_000735185.1 Notothenia coriiceps | reverse complement strand
AAGGGAGGTCCAGTGGTTCCTAAGCTAAAGGAGGTTATAAAGGAAGTTTGAAAGCTCCTTTTCTATCATCTAGAGAATTCGAACGGCACTTATCATGGCATAGCACTTATCACTTATCATTATCACTTATCACTTATCAATGAGGTACCTCCGGGTCATTTCACTCCGTTAGGAAGGTTCCTAAGCTAAATGGACTATTCGACTGCAACCCCTAGGTGTTTCTCAATGTCGAGGACGCTTGCTTCAGAAGCGAGGCAAGAATCCTTCCTAGCCTCGGAAAACGAAGAATTGTGGAACAGGCTAACAAGTGTGCGTCATATGCAAGGCCCCGCCTTAAATGGAGTGCGATTTCCGCCAAAGATTTGAAAATTGGTCCGTGCGCAAAGCATTGTGGGGATTTTAAGACCGCGGAGTCTACACATGTGCAGCCTCGGTAGAATTCCAAGTATGCTGGACATTGGAACAGTCCTTCGGCGGCACTCGATGACGTAGTATGTTTGAAATAGTGGCTCTGGAGCAGCCTTCCTTGACATTGAGAAACACCCCCTGTCTGCCGCGGCGACTAATCCCTTCTCTTCGTGAGGCTGTTTTTTTTTCTTCTTCGTGTGTGATTATTTGACAGATAAGAACCACACAACTGCATTAGCGGCCGCTGTCGCCCTCTGTCGGCCGTCAGCGCAACTTAAATGATGACGTTAAACAATCTTTTTTTTAAAGGGCCTGCCGGCCGTGAACGGCCCTTGACGACCGGCCGTTCTGTGGTTCTCCAGATTCTACAGATGGCCAGTCCGCCCCTGATGCCACCCCAAAATGATCACTGGTTCCACTCTGGCCACCCCACTGAAAATGCCCTGGCTCCGCCACTGGTTTGAAGAGCTGATGGAGAAGTGGAACTAAATAGGCTAGGACAGACAATCGGAAAAGGCGGGAAACCCACAAAGACAGGAAGTAAAAGCAAACATGACAAATGGGGGTACCACTTTATAATAAGACTATATCAATGATTCATAAAGGGTTTATAATTAGGTTGTAAACACTTTATTAATCATTAAAGAGCCTGTGACAGCATCCCAACAACTGTTGTGCAATGAAATATTGGGCTACTAGCAGGGCTGCCAACACTCACGCATTGAGCGTGAGAGTCACGCAATCAACCCATATCTCACGCACTCACGCCACACTTGCCTTTTCTCATGCTAAGTTTTCGTCCAAAATAAATGTATATAAATATAAAAATAAAGTGAAGGAACAGCAAACCGAGCGGTCTACGAAATGAGACGGTTTTCTGACTTCAGTAAAGTTGGAACGATATTGGGAGATTCTGATTTCACGGATCAATAACTCATGAACAAAACGTTATTCAGACACAAATGACGTCTCTTAAGTATCGTGGTGAGGTTGAAAACGAATTACAATCACACCACCCTCCGAGCTGGACACATTACATTGGTCTCTATCTGCAGCCGGAGAAGAAACGAGTGCTCAGGGACCGTCTGCAAAGTGCAACTCCGAAAAAAGAGAATACAATAATATTCAATCACTATTATACAGCTTATTACTGCCAAACTCTCTACACACATCAATAGTCTCCTGTGTTCGGGATTGTGGGGAATATTTATAATGTAAATCTTCAATAAATATGGCATCATCTTAAATGACTTTACTATTATACAGTATATTTCTACCAAACTCACTATTTGCATTGTTGTTGTTAGCATCTGGGTAGCTAGCTGCGCTAACGGATATTAGAAGCTGTTTCTCAAACAATGAGAGGGAGAGCTCTCTGCTGTCAGACTGAGAGAGATAACTACAGCTCAGTGAGGTAAGGGACTCCGTTTAGATAGTTAACTTTAGTCTAGTTATCTCAGTGGTTCTCAAACGTTTTGGTCACCATTTATGAGGATAAATGAAAAACAGTTATGAAATACTATGACAGTAAAACAAGAATAAAGTTGAAATGAGTGATTTGTAAAATATCCATAAAGAAAAAGAAAATCTGTTTACAGTTCTGTTTCATGTGTTGAGAGCTGGATCCTTAAATTCATTTTGCTCTCAAAGTGCACCAGGTTGATGCATTTAACTTCAATATTTTAAAAAAAATCTTCCTGGGGGAGCATGCCCCCGGACCCCCCGGAGGTGAGGACCCCCCTCACTTAAGTTTACCTCTGCTTACACCTATATGCAATTTTATATGCTGTGAGCTTATTATCGAGCCTTCATTGTAAGAGTCGCGGGTACACTGTGTATGTGCGTATTCCACTGTAGCGCCCGGTACATTAATGGGAAACCCTACTTTGTACATGTTCAATACATGTGTAACACTGTACACATGAACGTTTCTTTTTTCGGATCACCAAAAAAAAAATCTCACTCCAAGCTGAACTCAAATGTTGGCAGCCCTGCTACTAGTCATCTCGAACCGTCAGTTTAGAAAAGAAGGTGCGATA
>NW_011366084.1:128491-129226 GCF_000735185.1 Notothenia coriiceps | reverse complement strand
TCAACCCTCAGGTCCTCAGGTGGAGATGCAGCACTTCCCTGATCCACCCTCTGGTCCTCAGGTGGAGATGTAGCTCTTTGCTGATCCACCCTCAGGTCCTCAGGTGGAGATACAGCTCTTCCCTGATCCACCCTCTGGTCCTCAGTTGGAGATGTAGCTATTTGCTGATCCACCCTCAGGCCCTCAGGTGGAGATGTAGCTGTTCCCTGCTCCACCCTCTGGTCCTCAGGTGGAGATATAGCTCTTTGCTGATCCACCCTCAGGTCCCCAGGTGGAGATGCAGCTCTTCCCTGCTCCACCCTCTGGTCCTCAGGTGGAGATGCAGCTCTTCCCTGCTCCACCCTCTGGTCCTCAGGTGGAGATGTAGCTCTTTGCTGATCCACCCTCAGGTCCTCAGGTGGAGATACAGCTCTTCCCTGCTCCACCCTCAGGTCCACAGGCGGTGTTGCAGCTCTTCCCTGCTCCACCCTCAGGTCCACAGGCGGTGTTGCAGCTCTTCCCTGCTCCACCCTCAGGTCCTCAGGTGGAGATGCAGCTGTTCCCTGCTCCACCCTCAGGTCCCCAGGTGGAGATGCAGCTGTTCCCTGCTCCACCCTCAGGTCCACAGGTGGAGATGCAGCTCTTCCCTGCTCCACCCTCTGGCCCTCAGGTGGAGAGATGCAGCTCTTCCCTGCTCCACCCTCTGGTCCACAGGTGGAGATGCAGCTCTTCCCTGCTCCACCCTCTGGTCCTCAG
>NW_011366084.1:85158-128446 GCF_000735185.1 Notothenia coriiceps | reverse complement strand
GTAAACTAAAGAACATTTACTCATAGTACTGTACTTACCAGGTAGGAATTCTGAGAACTTGTACTTTCACTTGAGTGGTTTCCATTTTTCCTACTGTGTAACTTCGTACTCCACTATCAATCAAAGTAAATGGTGTAACTTTTACCTCCACTACATGTGTTTAATAAGGCTTACCTTTGTTACTTTACCAGGATTTGTTTTAAGATGGCCTATTTGATTTCTGGTTGGCGTTTTCTGGAGTTTACCTGTGTTTACCAGTCTTATTGTGTTCATACCCGAGACCCGCTAAAGTATACATATCATTATATGATATTAATAGTGAGATATGGGGGCTCGTGCTCGCACTAATATGATGAAAGTTGTGTTATATGCTCACCGGAAAGGTTACATGTAATTGTGAATATATACTTTGAAATAGCGCTATATACTGTAGTATAACATTACATTATTGTAATTCAATATACATATATCAACCTGCCAATTATGGATAAAAAGGGATAAACCTTCACCGTTTATGGAACATTGATGTGTGTTTATACCCATGATTATATGTGTAGATCAACCTTTATACAACTAATTGGTTAACCATGGTGTTCAGTTGTGTTCCTTTGGCGTGATATTCTCTCTAACACTTGCACTGGTTACTTTTTACTTCAAGTTTAGATGATCACGTAAAACCTATAGCCATAAAGAATGGGATGATTGCGGAATGGGAGACGGGGGCTTTGGCCTCAGGGCATCGGGAAAACCCGCTCCCAAGGAAACGGGGGAAGTGAGCGTTGGGACCTCTGTCAGAAATTAAAAAGTAAAAACATGTGTAACCTATTACTTATAATCCACATATGATCAAGTATATTAATGAACATTTACAAATTTACTCGGCAAAATTAGTCAATTCAAAGGATTTACAACTGAGGTTGACTCACTCCAGACTAAAAACATAAGATGGATAGTTTCGATTAAGAAAATGCCTCATGCTACATGTCTATATTACCCCCCAGTAGTTTGACCTCCAACGGCCCCCAGCCTCCTCCCTTGTTGTCTGGCCAGGGAGCCCCCCAGAGGCCGCAGCCATCCTCCCAAAAGCAGTCTCCTGGGTGCTGTCCATGTCACGGCAGGCGGGGATATCCTCTTCCCCACATGACCCATATCCCAAGGCCAGCATCCACCCTCCACCATGTGGGTTCCCATCTTAAATATTTGGAGGGCCAACCAAAAAAAGTTCAGTATACAACGTGACTGGTGTATTTGATTCTGCCATGTTTGTTAAACTCTCTTATAAACAATAGCATTAAAAACTAGTTTTTATTATAAATGTGTTCGGTTACAAATCTGGAAACATGAACTGCTATAGATCATTTCTAATAAATGCCTCAACTTCGCTGTTGTCACATTCCAGATCACAAAGCATCAAAGCAAGGTGGAGCAGCTGTTCCCTGCTCCACCCTCAGGCCCTCAGGTGGAGATGTAGCTGTTCCCTGCTCCACCCTCAGGCCCTCAGGTGGAGATGTAGCTGTTCCCTGCTCCACCCTCAGGTCCTCAGGTGGTGTTGCAGCTCTTCCCTGCTCCACCTTTGGGCTCCATGATATATACACCAGTGAGTCCTGTCCTGGTCGCTGCTCCACAGGCTCTGAAGGCCAGCCTCTCTGCTTTTCCTGCTCCTAGTCCTGCTCCTGCTCCATACAGCCAAACACTGACCCACAAAGTACTGCCCAACACGTGTGAAGGTGTGGGAGGTTTGGGACAGCGGACACTGGACACTGCAAAGTACAGGGAGTAGTGAACTACATTGTGCCATGGTTGGAGGACATAACAACATGTATATCCCCCCCACCAGAGGCATGGACACTGGACACTTATTTATGTATATAGTTCGGTGTATAGTTTGATATTTATTTATATATATATGATATGTATATATTTTATTAAGTTTATGATAATGTTTATTTTATGTTAAAACTCATTTAGAGTGTTATTTTGTTATACTGCACCTTACTTACTTGTATGGGTTGTTTTACATTGTATTAAGTTGAACTACTTTAAAATAAAGGTTTGGTTCTATCAAGTACGTGACTGTCCAATAATTGAGTGGAGTGCTATGTTTAGAATTTCTATAGGTTTTCTCTTTGTTTGTTAAAAGAAATACATTATAACACCAATACCTTCTTAGTTCATATTAAATGTAATGGTTACATTTAATTATTTATCCACAGCACACAAACCATGAGCTTCAATACAGGTCCATATTGGTTACTTCAAAACTATCCCTGATAAAGAAAATAATAATAATTGTATGTAATAAACTTGAAAGAAGTAGATACGTTTTACTTAATATTTATTAGAAATATATAATATTTAATAGAAATGTGTTAATGGTTAACTGCATAACACAAGTGTTATTAGTCAACAAACGCATACGTTGTTGGTCTTTATTAAAGTACTTCTGTATATAAATACTTTTACATGCTACAGAAGGGAAACAGGGAGCAAGAGAATCGTTTTTTTCTCCTCTTTTTCTCTTTTTCCTCTCTTTCTCCCTCTTTTTCTTCTTCCCCCTTCTTCTCGTTTCTTGCCCCCCCTCGCAATACTGTTCCCCAGCCCTGGCGCAGTGGATAGAGCCTTGGTGTTCAGGGGGTCACATGTTCAAACCCCACTGCATTCTGCTTTGGTTAAAAACTCTCACAACAAAGAGTGTACTTTAGTATGTTTTTTAATCTAAAAAGCTAAATGATATGCATTAAACACTGTTGCTGCATTCAAATGCTCCTCCTGTGCTACAACTTTAGAGCTCCCATGGTGGTAACATGTCTTCTCACGCATCCTTTGCCTAAATAAAAACCAAGAAATATGCCATGAAATGTGAAGTCCATCGTAGTGTTGTTTTGTTTGTGTTGTTGCAACCCATGCGACGCATTCCATCTTTTTGTATCGTTCATATGTCTCGTATAGTACAACATTTCAGCTAGTACGTGAAGGCAGCACGGGTGACGGTATGTAGGGAACTCCCAGATTCTCCATTCACACCGCCTACCCATGAAAACACCGGAGAGACCCACAGAGGGACGTGAGCCACATTGCGGTGATCGCCACTACTATTTGAAGAGAAGTCCTTCAACATTTCCACAGCAAGGTACATACATTACACTCATATGTACTACTCATTTATCGAAAGAAGACAAAGCGATCCGCTGAGCCCTCCTTGTGTATGTGTTTGGTCACTTAACACTGTGGCTCCAAGTCGTGGTAAAGTAACAGTTAGTTAATGCTGTAGCACTAACTGAGTAAAAAAAACTCACCGTTGTATTATGTTTCGCTAAATTTCTCTACGTCTTCGCTTTTTGACAGACTACTTCTTGACGTTTAATCTATCGCCTAACGTAGTGTAAACTAGCGTTAACTAGTGCTGCTCACTGGCCTTGTGCTGAAACATTGTATCAGTTGTCGACAAAACCCTCTCCCGTTATCGTGAATCCCGACCCAATGTAATTGGCAAAGAAGCTAACCTTAATATCGGTTTGCGCTGCTGTGATCTCGCGTTAGTTGATATTAAGGTTACTAATACATATGAAAACATTTCTAGTATTCTACAAGCATGTAGCTAATTACCCAAAACCGCGCTATGAATCCAAGAGCCCTGGCTGTGTGTTGGCTAGCGAGCTAGCAAGCTAAAGCACAGAAGACGCCAGCTTGCCTATCTATTTTTAGGTGTTCAGACTATAAGCTCTTAAACCACTCTATACAATGGTTGCTGAGGCCCTGGTGTGAATGAGAGCAATGATTTAAGCACATTAAACCACCTGTGTCAGCCATGGTGTTGAGGTAACGCTCACACGTGTGCCTACCAACGTATGCATTCAATCGCGGTATATCATATGTATTCAGTTGCTGTCTCTTTCTGTAAATATTAACTCAGTTATTATTGGTAGTCAATTATGTGATTCCTGGCAGGGTCAGATGTTTAGCTTCGTGTATTCTCTTTAAAAGCACAGCGGAACCGGTGACCTCACTGTTTCCCCTCAAATTGTTGACACGTCCCTGTCCCTTAAGAGGAAAAGGGGGGGAACTGTGATCCCATATGTTTGAACAGTTGTGTCGTTTTTGGAGAAAAGCCACCGCTGACATGCTGTGTATGACGGCTAACTCAAGATACAGTAAAGCAGTAAAACGCCTGTGTAGACAGCTGAGCCGACAGAGACATCGGTCAGAATACACAGAGGTGCTTTTGTGGCGGAACTGGTGAGAAAGCAACTTTTCACAGACACAAACAGTATGACTGGCTGCAGTCAGTGCCAAAGCATGCAAAATCTGTATAGTGAGTCAATGGGGTTTATTGTTGTCAATGCATCCAGCCCAGTTGCCGAGGAAGCCTCATTGCCAAGGCAAAGCATTTCAGACCATCATCAAGTGAAAAAAATGTGTTTTCTGTAGCCACAGCTGTGATTCAGCCTTAAAAAATGCTCTATTCTGACAACTAAACATATTGACATCCTCTAGAAAAACTGCTTTGTTGTCTTTGGACATCAGGACATTTATCAGTTAGCGCTTTTATTACGTTTTCTGGTTTTGGAAGAGGAAAACAAGTGTTGTTGTTTTTACTCTGGATGTTACCCTCCTCCTTCACCACAGTGGCTGTTTGTTACATTCATAGGCACAGATTACTTTAAGACACAAGAGGCCAGTGTAATTTTTATGAATGGAAACAGCTTGTCTTTACTGGATATGACGGATGAATTAGTCAAACCCAGATATTCCATAGATAACTGGTAATAGCATCCCTCTTATTGATGTTTGCTTTTATCTCTCAGAACATAATGGAGAAGATGTTCAGCTGATGTTATATGGTCGGCAGTTTAAAGCTGCATTACATTCACCAGTATGATCTTATTAAAGCTACCTTTTCTAGGAATAAAAGGTGTATTCCTCTTTGTCCAGTTGACACAAATAAACTTCATTCACTGACAATTAAGGAACTGTAAGTAAAACATGTAGCCCTAATATGTGGCCAACATACATTTAGCTTTCAGTTGGGTTTTAAATATGCTACAAAAGGACTTCAGATACAAAAATAAATCACTGTGTGGGTTGTCATGCATCTACAATTAGACATTTGGCACTGCACACTCTTATTGGTCTTTACTATAACAATACCACTATTGCAAATGTTTGAATCTGCTCTTGTCAGCTACTTGAGCCTCAACACTCAAACCACAGCTAGGGTTTAATGCTGTTAGCTGATGGCCTTGGCCTTTTTGTTATGATGGCCTATAGCAGTACAACGTTAGTGCCAACCAATAGCCATTGATCATTTTATATCTTTCATAGGTTTTCCTCCAGAGAATTTGTTTGTAATGGCTTTAATCTTGTTTCTACCATAATTAGAAATGCATGAAGTTTTACTGCCAATCACATGACGTCCTAGTTTCCTGTGGCCTACAACTGCTGAAATATAGGCTAGTAGCACTTTGAAGTAGCCTGTTTTGGATACACCTGGGTTGCCTGTCGCCCCATTTTTAAATTTTTTTTTTTTCCAGACTCTCTAAATATGCACTTTTTGCTTTTTCAGACTCTAAATAAGCACTTTTTTTTTTTTTTTTTTTCAGACTCTCTAAATACCCCAAATGAATATTTGAGAGGGTTAGGTTAGGCCGTTTAAAAAGTGGCAACAGATAACCCACAAGTACCCTGTTTTGTCTATTTCTGAAAATGAATTGTCCAAATATAAGATAACATTTCTATAACACCTTTGGGACAGAATTTAAATGACTTTAAGTGAAATTTGCCCCGTTATACAAATAGAAAGGATTTTAATTTAAGGCCCTATGTTCCAGCAAGTGATGCGGGTACATGACAAATGCTTGTGGACAAGGAGGGGAGTGGTAGTATCGGTTTGGAATGTTAAGTAGAGCAAGCCACTGCTGTGAGGCCATCGTTCTTTGTGTGTTTGGTGCAATTACCTGGCCTGCTTACACCTGAGCTCCGTATCCCCTTGTCCTGACTTGTTTCAGATGTCTTCCTTCACTCAGGGGACCTCCTACATTCCACCTTTGTTAATAAAGCTCCTACCGTTGTTTTGTGTTAATGAAGGCATACCAATATAATTAGTCAGTAAACACCAAAGAAGCGTAATTGCCCTAGACCGGCTCCTGACCTAATTTTAGCACTTTATGACCTATTTTAAATGCAAAATGCATCATGATGCTATTTTGAGAGTAGCTGGTGTGACTTTGGCCAATAGCAGGCTGGTCACAATATTTCTTAAAGATACATAGATTAAAACCATATTATTATAG
Source organism: Notothenia coriiceps (assembly GCF_000735185.1). Taxonomy (NCBI): domain Eukaryota; kingdom Metazoa; phylum Chordata; class Actinopteri; order Perciformes; family Nototheniidae; genus Notothenia; species Notothenia coriiceps. The sequence goes on along the minus strand of NW_011366084.1, from coordinate 122,156 downwards.
AGGAATTTGAAATACAGACTAATAATAAAGCATAAAACAACATAAACACAGCATACAATTTAAAACCTTATCACTGTTTAAACGTAGTGGTGTGTTGTTTAAAAGACGGTAACCTGCAAGATTTTTGATGTGCTATCTCCAGTCTCTTTAAATTAAAGTACTTTTTACGACTGTCTTTAAGGACTCTCAAACAAGGTAATAATTAAGAATCACAATTTTTTTGTGTCATCTATTTAAAAAAAAGTTAGGAAATTACTACCAAAATGTGCAAAGTCCATACAAATATATCAAGCCGCCACTGCTGTGGACCTTTGCAGTTCGGAAAGTTTGTATATGAACACACTGATTACCCCCAGTTGACAGCAGGTCCTTCGGGTGCTATCTTAGATACAACTGCACCACATGCAGGGGAAAGTGTTGGTTCTCTGGGGCCGAGAGGGCCTGCCGTCCTAATGAGTGACTCATAAAGCCACAGGTCTCATTAGCATATCTCACCTATGAGTACAGGGGTTGTTGTGCCGCGCAGCTCAGCCCCCCCGAGACTTCTGCAAGAGCTTTCCCTGCTTTATGCCTTGTCTCATCTTTACCCTTGGCATAACAGTTTGCTCTGTTAGTTAACAGACTGATAGGATATAATATTGTTCTGTGATTGCACGGTTGCTAAGGCCAGTGATGATAAAGAATAGGTTTATTTGGCATTGTAGATATCATCATATGTCCTGATTTTCCTAGTAGCAATATGCCAGATCAGCTGAGTGGTTTTGCAACATGGTAGTCAAATAAACAGTTTCCAGGTATTTAGTCACTCATTTTAAATGAACCGTCTTTGCCAAGGAATGAAAATCGCTAAAAATAAATATTATGAAATGGAATTTTCAATAGTGTCTTTTTTTAAAACTGTAAATCAAATTATACCACACTTTAATGTAGTTTAGTTTGTTTGCTAACAACACAGGCTTGGATAATTGATCCCAGTTGAGCAGACTTTAAAGTGCCCACAATAGAAACATTTTTGTGTAGATTTCTGACCATATTTCTAGCCAGTATTGTGGGAGGATGTTATGTCATGCATGTTTTGGAGATTCTGTTGTCAACTGTTATGGCTAGCCTAGCAGATGGATTATTCCCTGACACATCAAATATAAGACCTCGCTGCTTGTGGTCTTCGTTCACTGTAACTGAAGTCATTCAAGGTCATCACAATGTTACATTTCTCCGGTTCATACTATTCCTTTCCTTGAATAGCTTGTGTGATAGTGTGGAGACCTTGTATCTGACAAGATGTTCCAAAATTACAATGGAATGATTGATTTAATATGAGTCTATGAACAGAGGCCTGTACTACGAAGCTGGTTCAACCTAACCTGGATATGTTTGAGTTAGCCGGTTGGCCTAATCCAAAACATACGCGCTCTCGCTAAACGGTACTACGACGCGGGTTATCGAGTGGATCGCTCAAGCCAACCGTGCCCTATCTAGTTAGGTGCGCGTTCACATGAAAGGGGTGGTATTTGGAGCATTCGACCAATCAAAAACATGGAGAAGCGTACTGACAGCGCAGCGTCATACTTCCTGAATGAAAAGTCAACTATAATATTAGACATATGAAGAAGTTAAACTTTAAACATGACTTAAACACTTTATCCAGGATCAAAGCCACATAGCTGCACCTGCAAGGTGAATACAGCTGGTAAAAGAAAAAGTGTTTGAATGCGTACATTAACAGGTTTATGATATCACTGCCTAAGACACGAGTGGATCTGACTTTCATTACATTTGACTCGAGTGTTTCGTCAACTTAATGTGTTGCTTAAAATAATACTTCTGCATACAGTATGTGACACTGAGTGTTGCACGGCCAGATACGGCTCAGCTGACTCAGATAAGGANTCGGTGATTTTTGCCGGCCGTCTTTCCTGCAACGGCAGCTTTTCTGTATTTCCTTTCTCCTGTAATATGACTTGATTGCTTTAAACTCTGCACACTGAGCTCTGATTGGTCAGCAGGCAGTGCTTTCACTGAGTTGATCTCTTAGCCTGCAACCTAACCTGCTCCGGGGCAGGTTAGCCGCACAGCATCAGTTACCATGGAGATCTAGCCCGTTAAAAAGAGAAGAAAACCCCGAGTTTTCCCTGAAGTTAGCCGGCTAAGCAAAAATCCTGCTTCGTAGTATACCCCCCAGGACGTGCTTCCATGTCTCCAGGAACGGTTGTATGCGTGTCAACGTGGCATATGTTATTTGATAGATTGCTGTATAGGTCAATGTTCCTTGACCTGACTTATCTGTTGCTCAAGGAGGACGTAGATTGCACATTTCTTAACCATAGGAAACTAAGCATGGAAGCATGGGTCGGTGCATTTTAAAATGATGCCTGTGCTTTGTTAAGTTTACTTTTAAAGGCCATCTTGCACTGAGAGACCCCTCCTCCATCATGTTGAGTTTGGTCTTGATGGCTCCACGGCTAATTTCTACAATCTACAGATGCATCAACAGTGATTGTTTGCTTGTATACAAAACAACAGCATGATTATACAGTCAATACCATCATGTGATGTATTGATGTCATGTATTGTTTATTTCATATATACATTGTTTGCTATAAACAAGACATTTGTGTGAGTTATAAGATAAGATGGTATTTTATTGATCCCAATTTGGGAAATTGTTTTAGAAACAACAGAGCATGTATAGTAAGTAGAAATAGATTTTGTAAGTAAATTACTCAATGAAATCAATGTTATCTGTAAGCGTATGCAAGTTGAAAGACATGTTTATGATCCTTTTTTAGTAGTCAAACAATTTAAGGTAAATCGGTTCAACTTCAATTTGGTTGGTGGCAGAAGTAAAACAAACTATCACCATGGAGTAAGTGGTAAAATGTTTGTTTTGTTTTCTAGTGATCTTTAGGTAAATTGACCCTTAATCTCTAAAATACTGCACATTCCAAGCGTGTTATTAATCTGCTTTGTGGTCACTGAAGCCCAACACCGTTTCATTTAGTCTGTCCTTCTTAAATAGTTGAACGAAGAAAGGCTGTGTATGCACTGCTGGTCGCTGAGCATCGAATACGTTTATAATGGAAGTTGCCTAAGGTGTTTGAGTGATTTCAGGGGGTCCGTGGGCGTGGGGTCTTAAAAAGTATTAAAAGTTGATAAATCAATTTAGCGAAAACTAAGGCTATTAAACAGCATTTTCCAAGGTATTACATTTTGTAGCTTGTTTTCCATAAGTATATGAATTGTCCAAAGAGGTTGTATTCTACAGTTTGCCTGAATGTAATCATTGCGTAGTGTGTAGTGTGATTCTGTGTAGTTTATTTATGGCATCCCGTTGGATTTAACGTCATCTGAACAGGACATCGCAAGCTCACTGACTGCTGCTCGATAGCGCCGGTTGTTAAACAACATCGTCATGGCGAAATGCAAGTTTGCGTCCAAATGGTTGGAAGATAAGGAGGAAGGACAATCAATACTGTATATAGTAAAGTGTATCGCCAATGTAACCGGTTAAAACTCGAAGTGGCGATGAGGTCTTAAAATGTATGGAAAGAGTCTTAAAAAGGTCTTAAAAGGTATTGCATTTGACTTCAGGATTCCTGCATATAGTCTGGATTCTCACCACAGTTTTCAGACTTGTGAACTGAGTTTCTTAGAAATGATACCTGTTACAACACCTTGCTCTTTTAAGCTGGGTGTATACAATCATAATTATAATAGTGCTGAGTTACTTTGTAACCAGGATCATACACAGTTCATATTTAACCATCATCACTTTAAACATGCTGGTCCAGTTGTGTAAATATTGGCCTTGTGTTGTCTACCTGTAGGGCATTTGTATTGAATGTGTAAAGGGATACAGGTGAGAGCTTGTTGTTCAACCATTGTCCGCTTGCCTCACAAGATAAGAACCTGTAAAGAGATACTACTCTTTCAAAAAGTGTGTGTATAAAGAACAGGGCAACAACACCCTTAGGACACAACACAGAGAGGTCAAACAAAGCATTCCTTTCTAAAAACTTCGTACTGAGAATATAATCTTTTTCTTGGCCTTTGTGACATTCTTTGCGCTATCTGGCTTGCTCTGTTCAAATATTTGGCCATTTTGTTTATTGTATCACAAACATCCAGCTTATATGCAACACTAGCTGTCAAATAGAAGTATCGGTTAAACGATGAACAGGACCATTCGTTTGGGCTTTATGAATGATGGTAATTTTGGGTTTACAGTTCCGACACGCGAGTCAGTTGGCGGTTTGTGATGGGGCATCTCTTAATATTACATTTAGCTGACGCTTTTATCCAAAGTGCATTCGACCAAGAAGATACAAACTTGAAGAAAACAGAATCATATAAGTACATCAGGTTTCATAGAACCAAAACATTTCAAGTGCTACTCAACTGGCTTTAGATAAGCCAGTCCTTTATTAGTATATAAGTGCTTTGTTATTAATTTTTTATTTTTTATTCTGTCGCTCGAAGTGGAGTGGAAAGAGATGAGTTTTCAGTCTGCGCCGGAAGATGTGTAAGCTTTCTGCTGTCCTGATTTCAATGGGGAGCTCATTCCATCATTTAGGAGCCAGGATAGCAAACCGACATGTTTTTGCTGATGGGAACTTGGGTCCCCCTCGCAGTGCGGGTGCATTTATGAAATCTATTTTATTGTCCTCATGAGGAAACTTTGCTTTGGCAATGGTACGTCACAGATGCAATCATCATAAAACAATACTTGGCCAACGAGTCAATACAGTGGTATACAAAGACGCAATGAATTTGCCCGGACATACCTAGGTGGATGATTGCAACTTTGAAGTCATGTCAAACATTACCAGAAACAGACATATTGAGTGACCTGGTGAGTGTGTCTGACAGATTGTACCCAGCGAAACAGAATACCGGTATTCTAATCTTTATGCATTCAGCTTCTTCTTTTGTTCTGCTGTAACCATAGAGTGTTTGATTCCTAATTCATCAGGGTTTGCGGAACCTTTTCTGGTTTTCACTAACCTCATTTGAAATGTATGTTAAAGGTTAAAGCTATGATCAGCAATGGGTTAGTGTGCTTTAAGGATGGATGAATTATATTCCATCTAGTTATGCCTAGGGTTGGGTTGAGTTTCAATTGATGACGACACTACCCTGCAGGAAAGTTTGAGGTTTGGTTCTGCCACAAAGCTCAAGTACAGACATGCTGTTGTGAAAAGTCCTTATATTGACTGCTGTTACCTAAGAGATGACCTTCATTTGTTCAGTAATAGGCCACATATTATGTAGATTATGCGTTTCCCAATGGAAAACAAGTTTACTGGGAAACACATGTGCAGCATTAGAGTGCCCACGGTGAAAGTACTAAATAGTTGTTGGCTCTTAACATGCAGGGAGAAAAGCTAAAGAAAAGGTGGAAACTACAAGACAGAAGGTGGCGACAGGTCAGAGAAACACTCTTCCTCCCTCCTGAGGCTAATGCTGTTGAGCCGATGAAAGGAGAAGAGGGTGTGTAGCACGGCCGCCCTTTTTATAATGAAGCTCAAAGTCTTAAATTCAGACTGCTTTAAAGTGTTAGCCAAATAGTTTGTTTTGTATAATAAACTTTAGAGTAAATGTGGGCTGCTATTTACGCAGAAAATGTTAAGTTTCTGCATGTCATCCGAAACTTGTAGCAGTTTCTAGTTGACACACCCAAACTGACCCTTCTTTCCTCTTCTCTGAAAGCCATCGTGAAGGAGTCATTCCATACCACTCTTGACTGCCTAAAGATGGGCTTTGGATGGTGTCTGTTTGTTTGTGTCGGCTTGCCAGATTGTTGACCCTGAGAGGGATCTTTTGCAGTGATGTAACATTTACCGCCTTGTGTGGAACCACGCGTCCCCCTCTTCCTCTCTGCGCTGCCCCACCAAACTTCCTGAGTGGAAAGACTTACCACATGAGCGGAAATTGCAGTCACTTTTCTTTTGACATTTTCTATTTGAGTATGACACAGTTCTAATTGCAGTTTCAAATCCATCATTTTTTTTAATGAACACATTTACCTCCTGTTATGCGTAATTGGGTGGAAAATGTGCAACAACAGGAAATGCTTATTTTTGAACAGAGCCCAACCCCATTTTTCGGTGTACCTGACACGTCATTCTGACCTTCAACAATATAAGCGTAACTACTGAAGATTAGTTAACTCTCACACAAGTCACAGAAGTGCATGGAACATGATTGTTTCCATAAGAGTGCAAAATGCCTGTGATGTTTCAATAAGAAAGAAAACAGCTAGAGAGACAACGTAAAACTCAGGCTCATTTCTCAACTACCACACTAACGGACTACAATGACAGATTCTTAGAAGGTTACAGAAATGGTTGGTACACAGTCGGCGAGGTGTGGTGGGGAGAAGGTCTGGCAAGTCATCAGGAGAATCATACTGGATCTTTAAGGTGCCCCGTGGAGTTCACTGATCAAAAAGTAGTGATAACAGCTCAAGATACGAACAATAGGCGCTCAAAGGCAGGGAACAGGAATACTGCAAGCCACTTAACTTTTATCCAAAATACTTTTTAATACATATTTGCAAATATAGGAGACAGGAAGGGCACTTGAATTATCTGTTAAATACATTCATTGCAATGTTTTGGTGAGTAATACTAAATGTGAACATGAACCTTTTTCTGTTTATAAGGAAACTCTACAAAGCCAATCTTGAAGAAGGGTTCTTGTAGTCAGGGGCGCTGCCAGGGATTTTGGGCCCCATGAAAAGATATCAAATTGGGCCCCCCCACCACCAGACCCAGGCCACGCCAACCAAGCACAATTGTTGTAACCACACCTCCAGAACCCAACCCACTCATTTATGCTTTAAATAACTTTACCTGTACAGGCTTGCCTCTATCTTGTAGTCCAATACTAACCGCACAATACTTACTGACACTGAGCTGTGAACATATAACACTGGGCAGACGTGCAACATTCTACAGTAGAATTCACTATTTGATATAAGACTAACATTCCTGACAATAGATCTCAATAGTCATCTTTTATGGTGTACATGCCTTTTTAATAACATTTATGAATGGAACATTCATAAATCTAAATAAATATAACTTAAATATACATGACCTCTNAAATTAAAATAAAGTGAACATTAACACCAATATTATCATTTATAAAATGCCATAACAAAAAAAAAAACATAAGCAGCAGATTTTTTTATTAAATAAAATACATACCAACTACAAAATAAGCGGGTATTAAAGTGTAAACGGACAACAAAACGGAAATGGAAGTGAAAAGGCCTGATGGTGGTGCTAAATTAGAGCCTATTACCTGTTCTCAGTCTTTTTCTCATCATGCGTCTTCTGTGTGATCCAATATCGCTACCATAGCTTTGCCCTTCAACAGTTATTGCGAGCCCTTGCTCAGCCAAGAGTCCAGCGCCTAGCCTTCTTACAGGCTAAGTCACTGATCAAGTCCTTGAAGTCCAGCCTTGCAAGACTGCAAAGCATTATGGGGGGACAGCGCTGCGGAGCCTGAATATGGATCTGTTGGTCCTGGCACCAGGGGGAGGGACAACTGATTTAGTATGAATAGCTGCTAAAAATGTACCTGCATTTATTAAATGTCAGCTAAAAGAGGAGTGAAATGAAAAACCTCTTCATTTTCTGTGAAGATATTAACAGTACTTAATGTCAGCAAAACATTACAATTATTATTTACAATGGACTAAGCTAAGCTAACAGACTAATTTCCACCATGGACCACCCACCTTTTCTTTTGAAAAACTGGGTGACATATTGTCGCCCTTTAGTCCCTCTCTCTTGTCTTTCTCTCCTTTCTTTTCTTTCTTGAAAGCCTGACTTTGTGTGGTTGAGACATGGCACACACGTAAGAACTAACATCCCTGCTCCTCACATGCTCTCACTCTTTGCCAGAAAGAGCGGTGCCGCACAGCATTTGGAGGCAGGACCAAACCATTACATGTAAATAGAGAGGGGTGTACAGAGGCTTTGGATAATTAACTTTTGGCAGAAAAAAAGTGAAATGAATCGTAAGTGTAGTGATTACATTATCAATTTAACTTTATATTAATGTTAATTGTTGATTGATGAAAGGTTACTTAAAAAATTGTTCTTAATGTTCTAAAAATGTTTGGGGCCCCTGTCAGTCACGGGCCCTTAGAATCGTCCTAACCTTTCACCCCCTTACGGCGCCCCTGCTTGTAGTGAAGCTCCACAGAAAAAAGCACACCTGATGCTCCACTTCCTCCAAACAATTAGAGAACCGAGACTTGGTAGAATTTTGAGTGAAGATTAACTGAAGTGAACAATTGATGATATCGTACCTAGTGTTTTAAAATGTACATTGGGACTTTGAGTCTGTACTTGTCACTTTTATAATCTATGAATCCATATAAACATCGGAGCTGAGCACAGCCTGCTACCGGCGGTAACTACAGACTTTTTACAGACACATTTTGGGTGTATCCCTTTAAACGATTCTCAGCTTTTTAGGTAAAACAAAGGCTACTTCCCTAAACACCATGACAAACACTCACCCACACGCTTAAACAAATTGTAATATGTTCTGAAGGGATACAAAAGGCTTTCAAGGTGAAATTGTTCAGGTAGTACCTTCAATGTTTCTTTTGACTTCAAAATTCACAACGTAATAAGGCTTAAGCATTTCCAGACTTCCCTTTGTTTCTGTAGCGCTTTGCCTTCAAACAATATTGTCCTGAAGATTCACATCTGTTTATCATCTGACAGGAACCTTTATCAAAGCCTGCTGTGTAGTCATCAGGTGTTGGTTATCGACAGCACACGAAGATTTGCTGGGGAGAAAATGTATTTTCCACAACCTTTGTTTTTCTGCAGTGTTGTTACAGCCAAGGAAGTGTAATTCAGTTCTCCACATTACTTTCATTTTCTACCTGTCCAGCACTCCAGCAAAGAAACACTACCCAAATAGTTATGCAAATGCTCATGCAATGTCAGCATATCAATGGCAAAAGTCATCCTAATTTAACACTCATTTCCATGATTTCTGGAAGACTATTCAGCATGCTTGAATGCAGGTTAGTTCATTAGTTCCAGGATTAGTTTCCCCCTCTCCCCAGTTTAGCGGAGTGAGATTATTTCTTCTCTAAGCTGCTTCACATACCAAAGGTCCTGCTTCACAGCTGAGTCAGTGATAGCTAATCTTTGATCCGTCTCAATCGTCTTCTGTTCACAGAGCGGTGCGAGTGCCCTTTGTCTTTATGTGTCTCTTTATTTGCACTACATACTGCTCTTCTTTGAACTCTTTGCACCATGTGAAGGTACACAGCTGGGTTGTCACGTAGATACGCTGTTGCAATGACGGCGCTCCTGCTGTGCTGTTTGCATGCTATGCATATGTTTATTTTTACACTTGCTTTCTAGTGTTTATATGTTAGAGTTGTTGGGTTATTCGGCCATATGGTCCTCGAGGACTCAGCAGGAATAAATATGACGCCAGGTGTCAGTGCTGTTCACTGTATAGCCCATCTATCTGGCCTCAATAAACAGGCCTCTGAGGTGAGATACTGATGTGCAGTTTGTTGTCCTGCCAACCATTCAGCCTGCCAGTGTGTTTAGCTGCTAGTGGCCTGAGCTGTCTTAGCCGTGCGGGGGCCTGACTGTTGGCTGACTGCCCGCCACACAGGGGTTGCGTTCTCTCCGTGCTCGGCGCTGACCTTCACTCTGATTTATGAGTTCCTTCTCGCAGTCTGTTTCCCCTCCTATCCTCCCTCTTTCCTCACATCCATGCAGTAGATTAGTGCTCTCCAGCTGTATCTCTGACTCCCCCGAACACGAGCAGGACCATCCTGTTTCCCCCACCGACATCGTGCTCTATAAACAAGCGTGTGATATGCAACAGATGTGAGTTCATCTCCTTGTTAACCTGTGCTGTTGCCTGAAGGCTGGATGAGAAACATACACACTATGGAAAACAAACAAAAACAGGATCTATGATATAACGTATTAGATAGGGTTTTTATCTGCTATAAGCTACTTTAATTTGTTTAAGTGAAGACATTTTGATTTATTTGTTTGTCCAAAAATATTGTTTTCTAACCAGTAACCCAATAGTGTGGGAGGTTCCACAAAAGCCTTGCCCAAATCCATGCAACAAAAGGGATAGACAGAGTGACAGGCTTGTACTCTGTGTGGCAGATCATTGAATACAAACTCCTTTTACCTCGACAGAAACAAAATGAGTTACTAAATCCTTCTTGCCACTGCCAACAATCACAATCTCTGGTAGGTTGGAAACAAACCCTTATTTCAGGAAGTTGGAAGTGCAAATCACCCAAAACAACTGGCAAAGACCCAACTAGTATATTTATCTAGACGCCCAACCTCACTCCACAGTACCACAGCATGCAGTTGTTGTGTATGTAGACACTCTCTCAGTGGATACAGTGGTCATGTAATAATCCACTCAGGATGTTTCTACTTAATTATGACCACTAGTGTAGAATAAATACCGGAAACTTGCTGATCGATTGAGTCTTCATGTTGCTGTTATTGTTGTAAAAGCTCTACAATGACTTGAATAATTCATCTGTGATTTTCAGCAGCTCAGAGTTGGCCAAACAACCTGTGTCATGCTGCTCTACTATCCAGAGTTTACACACTAGCTTCCAGGTCTGACCAGGCATCCGGTCCGTGACACACCCAGTGGAGTTGTGTAAGCAGTTATGACTTTGTTCAGATTCACAGCATTGTATCCTTCCTTTTTTTTTACAGGGGTGCAGCGTGAGGGGGAAGAGCTGATGAGGTGAAGAAAGCCAAAGGAGGCCACTGTGGTTCGCCTGCTCTCTCTCGGCCCTGATTCTGAGTGACCGCTGCTCACTCCCGCTTTTCACTTCGAGAGGAGGCTTGGCTCCCTCTGGGTGCAAGAAACACAATGTGCCAAAACTGGAGAGGATCTACCAGCGCCCCATAGTCCGCCAAGCCTCTCGTGAACCCTCCCCTCTAGTCTTGAGGACCCTCCTGATCCCCCACATTGCCCACTGGCCAAGATGAAGAATGTGGCAGCATGGTCTGCAGAAGATGTCTATGACTGGCTGAGCAAAGAGGGGATGCTGGAGTACATCGACGCCCTCCGTCAGACGGACGGTCCCGGTCTGCTCAGGCTCAACGAGGCAGATTTCCACAGGTCCCCCTTGTCGCTCGTGTCGTCTGACGGCGGGCAGCAGCTGTTGGAGCGACTGGAGACGCTGCGGATAGAGACTCACATCGAGGATCACAAAAACGGCCACGCAAACGGACACGCTGGGGGGCTACCTAACGGGACTAGCAAGCCTCAGAGGAACGGCATGAAGGACTACAGGATGGAGATGGTCCACATCCCCATCCCTATGAACGAAACCACGCGGCCCTGCTTCCCGACCGAGTGGGGGAAGACGGGCATAGCGTTTGCCTACGCGGTGGTGTGCTTTGTTACCACCACCATCGTAATTTCAGTGGTCCACGAGAGAGTACCGCCAAAGGAGCACACCCCCCCGCTGCCCGATAAGTTCTTTGACCTGTTCAACAGGGTGGAGTGGGCCTTCTCCATCTGTGAGATTAACGGCATGCTGCTGGTGGGACTCTGGCTGATACAGTGGATTCTACTCAAGCACAGGTACAGTCTAGCACAGTGGTTCTCAACTGGTCAGGCCTCGGGACCCACTTGTTCCTTTGTCAATAAATCGCAACCTGATATTTTGAACCAATCAAATCTATTCAACAAAAATCGTGCTGTAATATATATATATATATATATATACGCTTTTCAGCATATATTATTAATTAAAATGAAGTACAGTGCATATATCCCTTGTATCCCTTCACAGAACTAAAGTATGCTTTTTATAAAAGGTTTAATGAGTTGATGGAATCAAAGCTGAACTAACATAAAAAGGTACACATGCTGAAAACCCAACCCCAGAAAGGGGGTCTGGGGGAATTGTCCCCCAGGAAACTTTTTGAAATACTAACATATAAACGACGCATTCTGGTACACTGTGAGAAGAAAATAAATAAATCTATTACTACCCGACATATTAATAATATGCCATTGTTTGTTTTTCACTTTGTTCTGACCAGTGGCGTTGCCTGGCCTGGGTTTTTTCTGTAGCCCCGTCAATTCTCCCTCAGTAATATAATACATTAACCGTGCTTTACGTGAACCTCATCATGACACAAGAGAGGACGGTAGATCTCTAATTTCCCGTGTTCAGTGAATGCAACAGAGGCAAGACACCAGACCAATCAGAGAGGTGTGTGTGTGTGTGTGTGTGTGTGTGTGTGTGTGTGTGTGTGTGTGTGTGTGTGTGTGTGTGTGTGTCATTTAGTGTGAGAGGGGGAGAGAGAGGGACCGGTGCCAGCAGGGACCGTGTTGTTAGCATCTGGTTAGCTAGCTGCACTAACAGACATAAGGAGCGGTTTGTTCCACAACAAGCTGGAGGAGAGTCCTCTCAGACTGAGAGGCTCAGGTGAGCTAAACAAAGGACTCTTGAGTGTTTAGATAGTTAACTTTAGTCCAAGTTATCTCAGTGGGTCTCAAACGGTTTGGTCACAAATGATTCAACAGATTATCTCTGCGGCACACCTTCATATCGTTATAAAAAAAATAAGAGAATAAAGGAAAAACAGTTATGAAATCTACTATATGGCAGTAAAACAAGAATACAGTTTAAAAGGGGAGTGATTTGTAAAATATCCATAAAGAAAATCTGTTTACAGTTCTGTTTCATATGGGTGTTCCCGCCTGGAACACCACCACTAGTGTGCCCTTGAGTAAGGCACTTAGCCCTTAGTTACTCCAGGGAGAATGTCCCTGTAATTGTAAGTCGCTTTGGATAAAAGTGTCAGCTAAAATGTAATGTGATGTGTTGAGAGATGTATCCATAGATCTCTCCATGTTGCTCTCAAAGTGCACCAGATTGATGCTTTTAACTTCAATATTTCAAAAAAAATCTTCCCGGAGGAGCATCCCCTCGGACCCCCCTAGAGGAGGTGAGGTCCGTCCTTCACTCATAAAAAATAGCACTTTCTTTCCCCTGCCTATATGCCGTGAACTGACTATCGAGCCTTCATTGTAACAGTCGCTGATGTACTGTGTGTGTGCGTGTGGGGAGTGTTGCAGTAGAACATTCCACTGTAGCCACTGTGGGCTAAGCCCCGAATGTTTTCAGGTCCAGGCGACACCCCCTGGTTCTGACAGCTTGCTGCTCCACACAGAGAGAAGAGCAAAGAGGAGATAGTCTGTGTGACTTACTTTAAATTGTGGATAAGGGTAGATAGCTCCCATTGTTCTGTGACCTGTCAATCATCAAACCGGTGGTCATATTTCATTATGTGTTCTTTTTTATCTGAAGTTGTGCCTATGGATGTATAAAGAATAGTTATTCTCCGTGGGGACTTCCGGCAACAATCTTGCCGGATTCTGATTGGCCAGAAGACTGGAAAAAAACATCAGCAAAGATGTTTTATTGAGAAGATGATCACTACGTGACATGGTGGCACAGTACAAAACTAACTCTCACAAATATTTGCTTGTAAATTAATAAAAAATGTCTATACAGTGTTTTTGAGAATCAATACTGTATCACAGAACATAATACCACGATACTTAAGTAGTGTTGAGTTAGTAGTTTGACACACACCTAAAAAAAAACGTATTATTAATATTCTTTGTCTTTTTTCCAGGTCAATTATAGGCAGGCGATTCTTCTTCATTGTTGGCACACTCTATCTGTACCGGTGTATTACAATGTACATCACCACTCTGCCTGTTCCCGGGATGCACTTCAAATGCTCTCCAAAGGTATCATTCACACACTTTCATTTCTCTCGCCATTGCAGCTTTGTTGAGCTTGAAAGACTTCTCCCTTATATAACATGCTGAATGGGCAGATTGAGCAAAAAAAGTATTCCTCTTGTTAAAGCTGAAAGCCTCTGAGTGCTCTTCGCTGACCGCCCGTCATAAGATATGTGTGTGTCTGTTATATTGCGAGGGGCTTCAAGTGGTGGCTTCACTTTCTCAATGTCCTGTTATTATCAAAGGCTCTAGTAGAAAACACAAACTGTGCAGTGTGTGCAGTGTTTCTGTTGGATAATTGGAATACAAAATATTATGTTTTAATAAATAGAATAGTGCAAAGTGAGATAAATAATACAAATACAACTTTGAATTTTGTAGTGTCATTGAGTTTTCTTTATGCTTGTGCTGACAGGAAACAAAACACCAATGATATATACATATGGGTGCACACATCATAAACCCAAAAGCCTTCATAAAGTAAAAATGCAGTTATGGGAAATGCTCTCTTTGAGTTTAGTGAAATATCATTGTTATCAAAATGTCAGGATTGTTAGAACTGCAAGGTCATGGGGAAAACTTGTATTGATCCATGGCCTCTAGTGTTAAAGTCAAACATGTTCTACACCACATGTGTCAAACTCAAGGCCCGGGGGCCAAATCAGGCCCTAGGTGGAATTTAATTTCGGCCCGCAGGATCATTTTGAATTACTATGAGATCTGGGCCTCCGGTATATTGCACGCACACCTTCACTCAATCCTGAGGATTTCCTCAGCTCAGAGCCTGACTCCAAACATTGATGAACTTGCACCCAAGATGAAATGCCAAGTATCTGCTTGAGCTAGCATCACAGAGCAGCACACTGAGTTTAATGTATGTTTCCTTCTGCACTTTTTCTCTCACGACAACACGGCCTGTTTGTTTTTTTCTTTGAAGGAAATAGTTTTTTTGAAGCTGTTGTCGGCCTGTGGAAAAATGTAATCATAAGAAATGACTCTGGAAAAGCTGCAGATAGAGCCATAAGAAATGAATGAAACTGATTATTTAATGTTTAATGTTGTTTTTATAGGCAATAATTTAAGCTTTGTTAGTTCCAGGTTTAATATGTGTAATAAGTTCATTTCAATACATTTTGCAATAAACATTTAACTAGTCCGGCCCTCGACGAGTACCGATTTTTATTTTTTATTTTGGCCCACTGTGTATTTGAGTTTGACGCCCCTGCTCTACACCCTTCCACTACCTTCAAGTCCTGTTTTAACTGTAAATACATCGAGACATTCTTACATGAGTATTTTCACTTCTGCTATTTAAAAAGAGTACAAGTAGTAATCCTGTAGAGGAAATATTTGAAGAGGGTCTCTTTCTTTCTTTTCCACTAAATATCTGATTAGGTGTTACCGCCCACTCTACATCCTACTTTTAGACATCATTCTTTGTGAGCTTCCAGGAAAACTGTTAGTAATTGTACTGTTATTAGGAACCCTAAGAAGATAATGACTGTCTGTGTGTCTTTCAGCTTCTCGGGAACTGGGAGGCGCAGATGAGGAGAATAATGAAGATGATTGCTGGTGGGGGCCTCTCCATCACAGGGTCCCACACCATGTGTGGAGATTATCTGTACAGTGGCCACACAGTCATGCTAACGCTAACATACCTCTTCATCAAGGAGTGTAAGTTCCACTGTGCCTATACTTCAGGAAGCATGTACCGGGTGGCTTCTACTTTAATGCCACAAATGAAGCTCCTTTCACTTCCTCAAAGTCTATCTTTCTATTTACACATTTTAAGCAGATCATCGCCACAAACCCATCTGCAAGAACTCAAGGTTCAATGCTTTTATTGGTCATACGAACATAGCTAGAGTGTAGTTATGACGATGACAATCTTAGGTCACAGGCTCCTCCAACAGTGCAACACAATAAAACAGATAAACAGAAAGAAAATAGTGCAAGTAAATAGTAAATACAAAAAGTAAAATCGTAAAAAAAAAAGTGAAATAGTGCTATAAGAGTCTATATAAAAGTTATTGGAATATGATATATTAGATAAATAATTTCTAAGTAGCAGCCAGATTAATGTTATGCATGTTGTTTCAAAGTAATAATGTATTGCAATATCAGTTTAGATATCAAAATAAGGATGTACTATTCTTAAATTGTCACCAGGCTGTTAAACCATGTGTTTATGCTTTTGTAACACTTGATAAATGATAACGGAAATGAGCAGGAAACCTGCATCATGCGAGTGTCGTGCATTGGGACATTGCTCTGTTGCATAACCTCGGCAGGTGTTTCTGTTACGTGACTAATCTGGTTTGCAAAGCGCTCCTTGGTTAACCGCAGAGCGGAGAGTGTCAGAAGTCAGGATTATTTGAACCCCATTGGTTAATGTAATTTTACGACACTTTCGGTAAATGTCTCTCCCTCCTGCTACATCACATGCTACTGCAATGCTTGTCCACCACAGCAGCGCCCTCTTGTGGTGAAATGGAGAACAGCTTGTTTAATATTTCTGTAGAAAAGCCAAAGTGAACAGCTGACTCTCACAGGCTGATGATGAGCTGTTAACAATGATTTGGTCTCCTCTAGAGTTGACACTGCTGGGTTTGATCTGTGTTTCTCCCATATTAACCATTTATTTTGTACCTTTTTAATTGGCAGATTCCCCCAAGCGGTTCTGGTGGTACCACTGGTTCTGCTGGAGCTTGAGCGCTGTTGGGATTTTCTGCATCCTCCTGGCTCATGACCACTACACTGTGGATGTGGTGGTTGCATATTTTATCACTACACGCCTCTTTTGGTGGTACCACACCATGGCCAACCAGCAGGTGAGTTTTTTTTAGTTGTTGTCATTTGTAGTTGGAAATAAGTAAGTAAAGTAAATTGCCTTAAAAGGACAGCCTCAACATTTTAAGTTAAAGGCTTGTTACCTTGGTTGCTGGCTTTTTAGTGTGAGAAGATCAATACCACTCATAACTTTATCCTAAATATGAGTCTTCAGCCAACTTGTAGACAACACTTTTGTTTTACACTTGTGCTTTGGTCTTGAATGATTAAGATAGGATGCAGTATTACATAAGCTGTAGCTTCCAGCCATACAGACAAGAGAGTAGTTTTCCTATATTTCAAAGAAGGCAACAATATTTCTGAAAATATCCATGTATTACTTAAATATATTTAACTTTACAGGAATTTACACTTAGTTGTGATGACTGTTCTTGAGTTTTTAGGTATTTAGTTTAGTTTTTAAGCCAGAATAAACATATTCTTGTCTGGTTTATTATTTTAGCTATGATCAACATTGTATCTTAAAAATGTCCACTCAAACAAAAAGTACAGTTGACATGATGCAAAAGGACAGAAGTCTTGGAAGAATGTGAAGTAAATGACTCGATACAAGTCTTGGTTCCTCAATGCGTGCCCGGTATTCAAGGTCCACACTTAATTTACATGTCATTTATTTGTTGTTGCGTTTGTTTCAGTCGCTGAAGGAGACATCGCAGAGTAACCCGTTCTCGCGGGTCTGGTGGTACAGACTGTTCCAGTTCTTCGAGGAGAACGTCAGCGGGATGGTTCCTCGTAACTATCAGCTGCCGCTGTCATGGCGGTCGCTGCAGTGGAGCCGCGGCGTGAAGTACAGCAAACTGGAGGTCCAGTGACCCAAATCATTCAAAGCCGGCGAGGACTATGACTTCCAAAAGGGCTGTTTCTCCCCGAGGAGGGCGGCACGCTTCAATGTAGCGCTGTCCTGTCACCTCTAGGAAACAGACCCTGTCCAAATGGGTAGCACTGTGACCCACTTAGTATTTTTGTTTCTGTTAGTGTATATATATTTTGTTTCTATTTCTCTTCTGGTAGTATCCGTCAACACAGAGCACTAATTTATATTTGTTTTGTGTCTTCTTCCTCGTGGGTCACAGATTACGAAGCATTTCCTCAAACTACTAAAATATTTTTGGCCTCAAGGACTCAAACGTTTTTTTCTCTGCACAAAACCATAGTTAATGTCTTCATGTTCTTACAAGATTTTTCAGTGCAAATGGTGTCAATCAAATTCTGATTTGATAAGCAAAATGCCATAAGCACATTTTTGTTGTTTTCTTTTTATAGCAAATTACTTTTTGTAAACGGTCCTTGCTAAAATGAGTCAAAGGTGCAAAAAATAATGTTTTTAAGTATGTCAAACTTTATTTTTCAAAAACAAATGATGTCCAACAAAAGATTTTTAGATTTTTACCTTTTTCAAGATGGATAACTGAGAGCATAAGAATCCGATGTGGTGTAACATTATTCCAGTGCCTTTCTTAGCTTGATTGTAAAACAGTTCAAGTACTATGTGTCTTGTGTCTCTCGGCGAGTACGAGGCGGTACTTGGTTAACAGTCTCGTTCCCATGAATGTAAAAACAACTACGCCAGCCTTACCAGAGAATTGGTTTTCCCAAAATTCAGTGCAGTGAGTGATATGTCCCGTTTATTTATTAATGCTTGACAATGTCTATTCGTGCTTAGTTTGTTAATGCAGAAAAAATGACTGTTAATTGTGTATCCTTTTTTTAAATGTCAGTATCATTTAAATGTACCAATCAGTCTTTAACCAGCACCAGCCATGAAAGCCCGATCGTTGATGTTCAGTTGTATGCTGGTTTTACTTTCCACCACTAGTTATCTGCTAAGAATCACTGCCTGGTTGGAAAATGAAGATGTTTCTCTGCTTCTCGACATGTCTTTTTGCATCATAGCAGCGTCTCTTGCTCAGTTAATGAACCCCACGCTTGTTCCCCACATCGAGTCCCATTTTAGATCCTGAATGATCTCCATTACTGTCTGGTCTTATAACCTCTGGTGGTGGTGAGGAGATCTAGAGGATAGTTGTGATCTGAGTTTTGGGAATGTCAGAAAAACAGAAGCTTGAGGTAAAGTTTCTGAGCATGTCTGTAATCTCTACGGTTTATCTCCGACTAAATCAAGCTGCTATCTTCCAGTTTTAAGACGGTGTATGTTCTACACTGCTTCCTTTTTAGTGCTACGCCAAATCTAGAAGTAGCTAACACTCAACGTGGAACCTGTGTGTGGGGAAGAGGCTGAAGCATGACGCACAGAGCTGGTTTGGCCCGGGCCGTTTCTCATTGTCGAGTAACCTGCTGCAGAGCCACTATTTCAAGTATACTACGTCATCGAGTGGCGCCACTCGATGACGTAGTATACTTGAAATAGTGGCTCTGCAGCAGGTATACTCAACATTGAGAAACGGCCCCTGTGTGTGTGTGTGCAGGAAAACATTGATTTCCATGAATGTGAAAATGCGTACTTATTGATAATCCTAATTATGTTGAATTTTGCTTTATAACTGACTGAACTGTAAAGAGTAAATATTGCACACGTTTATCTATAGAGGGAAAGATTGTGGAATTTCAAATTAAACTGAAAAGCTTTGAGGAAGAAAAACTGCACTAAGCTTTAGATTATACAAATCCCAAATAAATAAAAGTTATGTATCTTTCTTTGAGTTTTCAAAAGAAGAGCGTGAGTATAACATTATTTCTAAGAGTCTAATTAATTTCAATGCCAGCAAGAGTCTTAATGTTTAAGACAAATGACAGTCCAGGCGTACCCTCCTTCCTTTACAATCATTTCACTTTAACAGAACGGTTTCTCTTTAAGAGCACAGCAGGTTCCTCACATTCGGCTTCGTTTTGCTTTTAGATAGTGTTTGAAATATCAGCCCTAACACGGCTCTCTCATAATGTTTCGAGAGCTTTGATAAGGATGACGGTTTAAGTTTTTTTGTATTTTAGTTTGCCAATCAAGTAGTTTTTTTTTTTAGTTTTTTTAACGTTCGTCATCCTATATGTTCCTCTGTAAACTTCTCACCCATGTTGTCCTTTGTTTGTGCATATACCAGATGTTTGTAAGATATGATAAAGGATTGTACTTGGGATGCTTTTGAATAAAACCTTTTACTAAAATGTATTTGATTTGCTGTCTGCCTTTTTCTTTCTATATTTACCACAATTTCTTCTGAGATGACGTCATGGCAGACCCACTAACAGCCAGCAGATGGACACATTGAGTTAAATGAAATAAGACCCGTACAGTGAGGGGGGGGGCGCGCTCTCCTCCCAAATGTCATTTTGCTTCCTGTTTGTATTTGTGCACTCCACCTACTGCAAGTATGTCTGACAGTCACTTCCTCCATTCATTGTGGCTTTTCTTGGTAACCTTTCCATCATGTCTCGCTAATGTTTCCAACTTGAGTCTTTTTGTAACCTCTCATCCAGCCAGATGTTTTATAGTCTGCTGAGCATAAGGTTTTCGAATAAACACACTGACATTTACACTTTCCAGTCCCATGTATCCATTGTTAGACTTTTTTTGTAATAACTTAAAATGGCCTAAAATGGCGTCTAAAGGTTATGGTTCTTAGAAAATATAATCCGTTTGGAAATTATTAACAAAATAATCATTTTTATGATTATAAAATAATTACAAAATAAGTCTTCTTACTGCTTGGGAATCAGTTGTGGCAACCAACTGATTCCCAAGCAAGAAGAAGAGTACAGACAAAACACAAATACATCTCTTAATAAAAACAACCTAAAGTTTTTCGCTGTCAGAAAAATGTATGTTCATAAGGCATCCCAACACTCACAGTTAAAGCCTGTTAACCCTTTTTCCTTGACTTTAAGACAGCCAAAATGTGAAGTTAACTACTGACTTTCATCCAGGAAATGAAGTTGTAAACATACTCTTTAAAATGTAAAGTAAACATGTTCAACATTTTTATCTTGCTAATTATTAAATGACTAATCCGTGCCGGTTATTGAGGAATCTCAGCCTCTAGAGAAAACAAAAGGTAATAAGAGCATGACCTCTTTTCAAATAGTTGAAAGGGGGTTGGAAGAGTTTTCTGTAATTGCTAAAATAGCAACGTGTTCTCATAATTCCCTGCATGAAAAAAGGGGGCATATATTTATCTGAAGCCGGCTCATTGGCCCGTGGGAGAATTTGCTGGCACCCCAGAGAGATTGAGCTGTCCAGCCAAGCCGAACTCCCACGCATTACTACTGTACACAAATGAGGGAGTGGGACTGTGCTCTCAACATCTCCTAGATTCTGCTGACATTAAATAGGCCACAGTGATGCTCTCAAGATAGCTTAATGTGGCTAAAAATATTTCAAATACGCAAGTGTTTTATCTGTACTGTGACAGAAAGCAGGCTGTGTCCTTAATTACTGCCACCTTGCATTTCATATGAGAGTGGTGGAATCATATTTTTATTCCTAAATAATGTGATACCATGCTGCTCTGGCGTTCTCCACACTGCAGCCGCCAGTTTTCCAATCTGGACATTTTCTCCCCTTCAATGTCCATCAATGATGTTCCGTAAGAAGTACATTTTTACAGCGTGTGCCTTAATTGGAGAAAGTGTTATAGTTGCACAACAGCATCACAAAACACTGTCTGCTGCTACGGAGTAACCTACACTCCCTCAAGGCCGAGTCGCCAAGAAAAACACTGGTCTGATTCATGGCTTCACAAGCAAACTCTATTCTATTCTCAGCAGTGCTGCGGTCTTTCACCGTAATACCATACTTAGTCTGTGAAGATAATGCTGTTGGAGTGCAAATGGAGTTTTGTCTATTAATGGATGGCTTGGAAAGTGGGTGGTATGAGAAAGAAGGATTCGGC
Organism: Notothenia coriiceps; assembly: GCF_000735185.1. Classification (NCBI taxonomy): domain Eukaryota; kingdom Metazoa; phylum Chordata; class Actinopteri; order Perciformes; family Nototheniidae; genus Notothenia; species Notothenia coriiceps. The sequence goes on along the minus strand of NW_011366084.1, from coordinate 100,650 downwards.
TAATAAAACCGTCATGATGTATACAATCATGTTCCCCTCCTGAGCTTGTACTGAGGATACTTAATGGATATGAAGATACACACACACACACACACACACACACACACACACACACACACACACATTACTTCAGGGGACATTACATTGACTTTCATGCATTTCCTGGAGACTTACCCTAACCTTAACCATAACCAACATATGCCTAACCCTAAAACCTAACCAGTCTTCACCTAAAATAATGCACACACACACACACACACACACACACACACACACACACACACACACACACACACACACACACACACACTCCATTTATTGTTTTGTGTCTTTCCAAGGTTAAAAAGTGATCAGTTGAATAATCCCCCCACACATCTCTCTACGTTTTAAATCATTTCTCTAGTGCTGTGGAGTGTTTTTGTAGAGCTGTGATTTATATCTATAATGGATTGCATGAAAAAGTCAGAAGGTACTGAAAGGAACAGTTCAGTTAAAAAACGTAACTTTTTGTTACCTGTATTGCTATGTGTTGGACATATTGGCGATAGAGATGTCTGCCTCTTCTGATGGTTTGTAGTGCTCAAAGGTCCTATTTTCTTTCTGATAAACTACAAATGCCAACCGTCACTAAAGAAGCGTGATGCTGATTCTTCGTCCGTGAGTAGATGCATGGTTCCTTTTCATTCAAAAAGAAAACAGTTCTTGAATGGAACTGCTCACAACCAGATTACTCAAATACTTGAGTTTGAATAACTCTATCACAATCTAGATTAATAAATAACACTACAGGTACAAGGAAATATTTGAAAATTGTCTGAATCACCTTTTCTTTTATGGAGTCATGTTTATTTGATGATTGTAGGTCCAATATTAACTCTCCTTTAAGCTATTTTTCGGTCTCTCTCTACTAGAAGTGAAATATCTGGTTAGCGGAGTCTGCCAAAATAGGACTGTAAAGGAGTGAACAAAAACAGTAAAGTTGTGGTTGAGTTAAATAAGGAGCTTAGAGTTCCGTAAAGCCAAGAGGAGATGCAAATTCACGTGATAACTTCTTGTAGGTTCTTCACAACTAGTAACCCATTTTACATTGCCATATAATTCATTGATAGATAGAAAATATTGATTTTAGCTTCTTCTGCTCTAAAACACCTTAATATTCTTAATATAATATTAATATAATCGGTCGGTCATATATATTTAACCATCGGGCATGTATTCTGTTGAATTCAAAGTGTTGACCCCTACCCTGTTCAGTGTGTTGACCATGAATCATATGTTAGTTATCAGTGTAAACGATGGAACAGGTCACCACTTTATTTGAAGGGGCGCAAACATGATGAAGTAATGAAAAAGTCGTGCTTAGTTAATCAGGATTACAACACTTGGAATTGCCGTGACTGGTCAGTTTTTTGGCTTGACCCTTTAATTGCAGATCTATATGAAGAAGACATGAACATCATTAATAACTCAGAAGTCATGATGATTGAGATACCTTAGTTGATGCATTAATTAAGGTATTGTTCCTGCATTAAGTCATGCATGAGATACTATTAATACCTGTACATTACTGATAGTTCATGAACTACATGAATGAATTCATGCTTTTTCATGCATTAAGTCATGCATGAATTCATGATGATTCATGCATGAATTCATGATGATTCATGTACCCTTACCGTAAAGTGTTACCAGTTAAATAAGGAGCTTAGTGGTCCGTAAAGCCAAGAGGAGATGCAAATTCATGTGTAACCCATTTTACATTGTCATATAATTCATTGATAGATAGAAAATATTGATTTGAGCTTCTTTAGCTCTAAAACACCTTAATATTCTTTGTGTAGTTTTGGTCTACTTTGTTGCAAGCACGGTTGTGAAAGACTGCAAAAAGGTCCAACATATCAGCTTCCAAAAACATCCAGGTACATTTGACAACTTTTATTGCCAACAACTTTTGAAAGTCAGCCAAGTCAGCAGTAAAACAACACTATCTTCGGAAAATAATACACTTTCCTCTCAAGAGACTCGATATTATCAGAGCACTCCAGACCCAGAACAAATGTGGCTGCGGAGGAGGAAGACGCTGACAGTTGTGATGATGAAAGTTATTTTCATCACACACACCATTATCTGTGTGGGTGAGAGGCAATGCCCCTTCACACATCTCAAGGGTCATAAATGACCAGAACCGGCAAGTGCTAACCCCCCTCCCCCTTTCCTGCTAACCACTGAAGTTTATCCTCGCCTCAGAGCTTACTCATCTCGCCACGCTCTGTAACTTTGGCCAACACTCCCTCGAGCCTCTCCCCATTTGAAATTGCATTGCAGTTTCCGCCTGTCTAGCATTGGAGAGGTGCCTCAGTAACTGGCAGTCACACAGTAACAGCCAATATGGCACGGTGGGGATTTTCAGCGGTGGGGGTCACCCCAAGACACCAATGAGCCAATGAGTTGGGTTTGTGATTGCTTCCTCTAAATTCTATAATTTTTACAAGTATGGAAGTGAGTCCCCTGTCGGTGCTAGAGTGGTTTCAGAGAGCGACATACTGTGTGATGTAACAAGTCAAAAGTCAACTCACGCCGACTGAGGGAACTCTCGTGACTAATGGAAACAGTTTCTGCGACCATCTGTCCACAGTCCTTGCCACCAGTGCTGTCACATCAGAACAAATACCAATCTACCTTCCAGGCCAATTTTGTATGCATCATGCTCTCTGGCTGCTGAGGAGTTTATTTTTGTTGATGGACTTTGGAAACAGGCCGACACGTTCGGGTGAGCGGACAACTAAGAGATCACTGTCATATCCTGAAGTCAAAGTGTCACTTAGACAGAGACTGCTGCTGAATCTTTTGCTCGAAGGAATGTGGATTAAGATACTCCTCCTGTTTCAATCATTGTATTAAAACATGCCAACATTTACAAAAGAGTAACCTGAAAGGCACAATGAGCAGGATTTGTCTGTTCTGGTCGCCCAGCAAAAGTATTCAATATTCTCTCTCTTCTAGCTCTATTTATTGTCTTTATAAACCGCAGAGCAAAAATATTTAAAGTGCTTAAGGCTCTATCACATTACCCAGTTAGTCATTAACTTAGTATTTTGGTAATTATTACCTTGTCGAAAAAGCAGCCTGATGATGGGCCTGGAAATGGCTCAACAATTGAAAGGGCACCAAAATCCAAAACAACAGCTGAGGGGAACTAAAAATGTTGTTCACTATGAGTGATCCCTCTCCCACTAAAGCATCACCTTTATAGCGCATGTCTCCCAAGTTATAATGGGAATCTAAGATTGGTCATTAGACAAATTCACAACTTCCTGTACAAGCCCACAATGAAAAATCAATGTGTCTAATGTCAGAAAATTATCCTTTTTCCTTCAGAGTCAGAATCCAGACATGAATGAGCCCTAAATGTCACGATCTGTCTGTGTTGTGTTTTGTCTTGTCTTTTTCTGTCTTTGGTTTCCTGTTTTATTTTGAAAAGTGTTCACCCCCTGTCTTGCCTGTTGCTTTCTGTCTGTTTTCCCTCCTACCTGATTACCCGATTGTGTTCACCTGGTGCCCCTGTGTTTTCTCCTCCCTCCTCACCTGTCTCTTGTTTGTTTGATTAGTCCTGTGTGCATTTAGGTTCTGTGTTTTCTGTTAGTCTTTGTGAGTTCCTTGTTGTTGTTGTTGGACTGTGTTCACTGGGAAGAGTTCTGTCTTTAAGCTTTGAAATAAAGGTATTTTCTGTTTATCTGCATTTGGGTCCTGCTTGCCTCTCTCAACCCTGACACTAAAAGGCCCGTCAGTAGGGAACCAATCAATACAGAAGGATTCTGAAATATGGCAGCCAACTGCAATGCAACAGAAAGCGAGCCTCTCTCCTCCTCTGATTATTCTCAGTGGGATAGTGAGCAGCGCTGATGATGACTCTGGTGTTTTGTATCATGCCCCACTGTCTGAAAAATATCCACATGTAATAGTAGGTCAAATACCAAAAGCCTCAAAAAGCCAAGAGCCCCCTGGGATCCAGGAAGTGATTTTTTACCTTTTGGAGGGCATTTGGAAAGAAGCTCCGGTCATAATAAATTCAGACTGTATAGAAGACTTGGGTAACCCTCTAAGCAACTGTCAAGTTAGTTCAGTAGGTTACAACATATCAAAAATGATGACCATATACAGTATAGAGAGTGATGAGGCTGTTAAATCAGTACAGCACAAGCATCCTTGAGCAAAATACTGGAGGTGCTCTTCTGTAATTCAGTAGAGTGCCAGAGCACATAGATAAAGAGATCTTAAAACATCAAACAAACCTCAGGACCCGTTTTACTTTGAACCTCTAACTCTAACTCTGTAATATTTCCTTCTCAAAGAAGTCTGTGTTCTGTAGCTGCTTGATTCAGGGATGTTATAAACTACCTACAGGGAAGAGCCAGTAAAAGCCGGTTCGGTCACTGTCTCATCTTATTGTATTTTTTAAAAGCTGATGTATGTACCTGATCCTCTCAAGTCCATTTCCTAAAGTAATCATGCTTTTTTTTTTGGCCGTGGGAACATTGCCGTTGGCTCTGCTTTGAAAATAAAAAATGGTTTGTGTGACAAATAGCAGAGATCAGATAGAGAGAAATAAATATAATGTATATACGATCGTCAAGTGGCAATGACGGTGGAAGGATCACTGCAGCGGAAACCTAAATGGAGGATGAGCGTGTGCACTGTTTGTTTTGATGAGCATGTAAAGGTTCAAAGGTTTCCATAATGGAGAACTGCATGGCTGATTTACTGCAGCACACGCAAATGAAGAGTGAACACGCCTGGAACATGAAGACGAGGAGTGTTTTCCCGGCAGCCATGCTTGACATTTAACCAGATATCTCCGAGCGCTCCTTGGGGCTGAGTCATCCACCAGTTCTTTTTTTCATGAACATTAAAATGTGCTCATGCAGAAAACACGGTCAGATTTGTACTGGGGGCCTCTCTTATCTAAACGTCAGTATACTGTACGCTGTTATGCAACACAGGCACAGATTCATCCAAGCACCTATGGAGAATGTTGCTGTTAATATCTCTCACACTGACTCTCTGCCGTGATATCCAAGAAAGAGATGGCCACTCAGCTCGTGCATATTACATTAGAGAGCAGTTGCCTCGGGAGGCCCGTCCAGTTATTCTGGGTGAGCTACTCTGGCGCCATGTGATGTCGATTGGAAATGAAGAGGGCATCACTGGCTACTAGGCAACTGAACACCAGGAAGAGCCTCAGATAAGATCTCAATCTCTCCTAATATCAATCAGTCTTGTCTTTGTTATGCAAATATGGAAATTGCATTTGAACGTAATGCACCCTGAGCCAGCTCCTTCTTGCCCAACGATGGTTTCTTAAATCACACATCGAAGCAGATCGGCTGCCACAGAAAATAAATGATGCTTCTTTTAACGCAATTCTTATCAACAGGATGACTTCGGGAAACACTCAAAAATCTTAACGACCACACACTGACTCACAACGATCTGAAGAAGAAAACAATAAGAAACGATACAAAGCGATGGAGAAGAACAAAAGATGTTCCAGGGTGGTGCAGCGGTTCTCAGCTTGTGGTGAGATTGAGAGTGTCGGCATCTTACATTTCCCCACCACAGGCTCTGAAGTGACAGCTGAGACAAGTCTGCTGTCTCTCCTTCCCCCACTGCTAACACTGCCAGCCATGGTGGGCAAATGTCACTCAAAGCCATTTGTTGTTACATCAGCTGATTCCTCAACATCTCTTTAGTGTTTGCTTTATTTCTGTATGCTGTATAATCTATGTTATCCGTGTTTCTATTGATCTTATCTTTCATTTTCAATCACTGCTTTGATGTTTCTGTTTTTAAATTACTGGACAGCATTCATTGTCAGGTTCTTCCAGACACTATTTTTACAGTCAGGGTGATGGTAAACGGTTTCACAGCGAGGAGAGGGGGGGAATTGTTAACCCTGTGCAGTTTGTTGACATGCTGGAGGTGGGGGCCTGTTGAGTGTCCAGCTGAGTCAGGAATGTGGAGGCCCTTTAGGTGTTGGGCTCGAGCGTGAAGGCAGGAGAAGCTACAGAGCTTACATTAGTACAGTTAGTCTATTAAAAGGTACGGCAGAATCTAAAAGTTATCGTTTTGTAACAAAGCACCGTGACAGGCTCCAGAGAATACTATAAGCCATGTGTTTACGCCACATGGTGAAAGGGGGCTTAGAGCAGTGAAAGGCCGAGGATCAGCAGAATGGCAGCATGCTAAGCTTCACCATCTGAGGACCCTTTTGTCGCCCGGCCCTGGGGGTCTTCTACTGATTTATTGCATGTGTCTATCTTTAGCTGCACAGACTTTTATGAGCTTGTTGGATTGAAGGCGTGCTGTGACGCTGCAGTCGGAGCTCGCTGCAGACGCTTGGGGCAGCCTCTGTCGTGACTTTTCGTTACGTCTTTGCACAAGTTATGCAAAGCTTGCTTAGTTTGATGGAAACCCTGCAGAGATAGGCATGTGTCCAGGAATTCAGGGGTCCAATAGCTGTGATTGACTTCACAACGGCTACTGCTTTCGAGCTACCTAGTGGCGACGTGTTACTCAGGACATCTTGTACTTAAATGCACACAAGTACTTTAGTTAACTGGACCGTTTTCATTTCATTGCACGTTTGACTGCATTGATTTGATGGCTATAGTTATCAAATCAATGTAACTTTATAGATTTTTACAAACAATGCATGGTTATACATTAAACTACCTCATTGTATGTCAAATTAGAGCTGAACGGATAAGTTGAAATAACAGAAAATGAAACAGCAATTATTTGTATACTTTGATTCATTTTTCATTCAAAATGCCAAACATGTTATCATCTCCAATGAGAGATTTGCTGCTTGTTTAAATTACAATAAATGGGACATTGTCATGTGCATCTCAATTTATTTTTTCTTATAATGCATCATTTTACTAAAGTAACATTTCAAAACCGGACCTTAACTTGTTTTCACATTGTACAATGTACATTTACTTAAAAATCTGTATCCCCCATCACTGCACTCTAAAAACAAATGCCTTGGCTCAACAAAGAGAATCCACGCAACAGTTTGCATCGATGTTTATTGAGTTAAGACAACTTCTAATGAAATTGTCTTAAAGCAACAAAGTTATTGGAGTTAGGGGAGAAGGCTTTTCCTCTACAGGAGGATTTTTTAATTACCACTTACTTAATGATTGGTAGCATAAACACAAGTTTTGAAGTTGATTACTCCAAAAATTAAGTTGTTCCAACTTGTTTTACCGTATGATTTAAAATGAATTTTAAGTTGTATGTACTTAATTACCATCATTGTGAACACACGTTTTTAAGTTGACAACCGTTCATAAATTAAGTTGCTCCAAATTTAAGTTGCTCCCAAATTTCTTAGCTTTTTCATGTTTTTGCCTTTAAAGAAAGAAATTAATTGATTCCACAAAAAAATATTAGGCAATTCACCTTTTATTTTGAACTGCAGTTGTTTATTTCAACACATGATGTTTCAATCAGGAGAGAATTCATTTAGTTTGAACATTTATTGACACATGCTATATGATAAGGTGCATGAACACCTGAAATCACAGCTGACTGCAGGAGAGAGGAGAACCATTTTATAGTTTGGCTGCAGCACGGTGATTGGCTGCTGGAGAATGAGGTGAAATGTAATAGGTTAAAGTCCTTATCTTGCATAATTTACTTTAGCTGAAAGATCATAGAACTGTTTCAAAATGCATTAACTTGTTGGGTCTTATTCCAGTAACACGTGATATAGATCGAATATCGTTTCCTATTTGCTGTAAATCACTTGTTAATATCGGGAAAATGGGTCAAATTCAGAGGTATCCAGAAAAGTCTGGATTCAAACTTGCCGCTGCTTGGTGCTGTGTCGTGAAGTCACGTGTGGTTCCGCGAATCCTGGTGAGTTCAGCCCGTCCCAGCATCACACAGTGTAGCATTGCTGGTATAGCCGCATGTCAACTTTGTGTATCAGTGTTTATCTCCGAGTTTGTCTTGTTTTTTCACGGATTTCCCGAAGCTTTAAGGATCATGGTGAAGAGGTGTGNTGCCCATGGATTTTATGTTATTTCAAGATTTTTTATTCTGTCGCTAAACTCCTTGAAAAGGTCCTCTTCCTTTTCTCCAAGGCACACGACAAGGCAGCGGATGGCTATAGTTCTCTGTGTACTTCAATTGTATTGTGCTATTTTTGAAAAAATTAAAATAACTCTAAATAACGATCCTACCTCAAGAAGCATGTCCTTGATCTGCTTCACCGAGATTCATTTTTAATAAAAAGCGATATCACAATTGTAACCAAAGTATTTTTACACTCACAGTAGCCTCTACTACTTTGTATCCTCTCACAGAACTATTCACAGTTCAAAGGCTGCTAATTTTGGTCAAACAGCAATTTGCCTATACAGTGCAACTACAAGGCTATCTACTGTATTTGAATGACAAAAGATGACACTCACCTTAAAATGTCCTTTGTATATTTCTATTTGTCTTAACTGTCGGAACTTGTCCAGGCATGTTAAGTGGGAGTAGACTTGAAATCCTTAACTCAAGGTGTAGAACAATTAAGTTATCAAGCCAATTGCATTACTTACTACAACTTGAATTTTGTTTTCAGTCAATTAACGCAGAAATCAGAGTTCAAATTACACACAATATTAAGTTGATGTAATTACCAACATTATTACGTCAACACAACTTATAAATTAATGTTTGCAACTTAAAATGTTTATCTAAATCAATTAACTCACATTTTTATCTTGCAACCATGCATTTAATTAAGTGGAGTTGAAAGGTCGCCTGAATTCGTTTTTAGAGTGTACTGCTCAGAGAGCTTTGAAGTGAGCTCCATGGAGCTATAGAGGAAACCTTTTTTCTCACTGAAGAGGTGTGATGCCCGCTTCCAGGCGCTGCCATTGGTCAGAATCTCAGCACGCCTCTTCCTCATTCATTCATAATGCACACAGTCTGATGTTGGAGTTTAACCTACGTGTTCGAGTGTGATTTCTCTATAGCATTTGAAAATGATACCTTTTTTAAAAGCTCTTTTCAAAGCTTCATTTTTAATATTCCTGTTCACATTGATCCTGTGTTATTTTTTAAATTGAGTGTAAAAATGTGTAGAAAATCTTTGACCATTTGGTCTCATTGTTGAGCTATTTTAGCTACCCTTTATTAATTGGGTCGTTGAACATGTTGGAATGAGCTCTCATCTAAACCCTGCCTAAAATCTGGAAGAAACCTGAAACTCAAAGACTTAAATAAAGTATGTATTCCCACAGTATTCGCTATTTGTTGTTTTAGGAACTGTTCCTTTTCAAACTGTTGTATTATTTATTGCGTGTGCATGTTTCTTCCATTTCACTGCTGACAGTTTGTTTTTATTTTACTTCTAATTTTATGCTTTTATATTAATAAGATTTTCCATGTGTAATGTTTATTTTGTGTGGGAAAATTGGTGAGATCATCCATAAACCTTTGCTTATGTAGAATATTGGTTTGGTTTTTGCTTCTTTTGATAAAGAAACATCCAACTTCATCCTGCGTGAAACCCCTTTCCATTTTTATAACACGCATTCACCTGAAGCTAAATAAAGTGCTAAGGTGACTTGTAAAAGCTTCACAAAAATATATTTCTAAGGAACTCCATACATGGTTTAAAATGTTATTTCATTTGTCATTTTCTTTGGAAACAATAAACAAACTGACTTCCCAATTAAATTTGAGAGTTTGTCAAAAAGGGAGAGATTTAACATTACATTGTCAGTAGACTTTGGATAAAGGAGAAAATTAAAAGTCGTACTGCCTCCAGTGAACTGTCAGTGTTCCAGGTGTCTACATGTCCAGACTTTTTCAATGCGATGGAGTCACAACCATGCATGATGCAGTCAGGGTAATGTACAGGTGTGTAGGTTAGCAATGGTGCTGGAGGTAGGGGGGTGGGGGGCAGGGGTTACATGTACAACCACCACTGCCTGATTAGGCTTCGCGGCTGAAGTAACCTTCAAAGTTTTGTGACTGTATTTTGTTCTGATGCCATTTCAGTAAAAACCATGATGACAAACTACTACACCAACACAACAATTAAATAACAATACCAACCACACCCTGTTGCAGCTGGTCATTACTTATGAAAACGTTTCCACAATAGCCCACATGCTGGGTTAGTTTTCTAATGCAAACCTCCTAGAAAAAGTATTTCAACACTGCAGTTCCTTTTTGGCTCTATATACTTCGAATTCGCACTGGAAATTAACTTTCTGGTTGTGCACAACTCAATTTTCAACAAGAAACTATATTGCAACGGGCTCATACCAGTCCCAAAGACAAATCAGGCCAGGGATGCCTTCCAATCTTCCAACGCCCATTCCGACATCTGTTGCCCATGCTCGAACCACACCCATCTTCAGCCTTCATTCTACGTTCACCTACATATCCATAAATTGGCGTGAATGAATAATGCGTTTCTGATGCCACACATAAGGACTCACAGGGTGAAAACAACACCAGGGTCATTGTAGCTGCAAGTGGTTGCACAATATCACAGCTCAAAATGCACTCTGTGACCAAATGGTTGTGAAAAACTGTTAACGGCTAAGAAAACATCCGGTCTTTTTCCAGTAGAAACAACTTTGTGTATGTGAAAGCTTTGTGCAAACAGATTTATTTCCTGGCCCTCGCAGAAGAGAGGCGTACAGCCTCCATATGGTATGGTTTACACCGGGGAGGAACGTGTGTTCTTTGAAAATAGCTTCCATTAAACGCATTCCTTGTTAACAGCCGATAATGGCATGCTATAGATCGCAGCTCTCCAGTGAGGTGACACTTCACTCAGGTGTGTTTCCTGCTTAGTACGCCAGAAAGATAATTTTTTTCTGGAGACAGAAGCAACTCGTTTCTTGAACGCCAAGAAACAGTCAAAGCAGCTCATCCTCTCAGGCATTTATTCATCGCAAATGTGTAGCAGGTGATGACCTTTTCAAACATGTCCTTTCCCCAACACAAACACCAAGGAAGAGAGGCAAAGATAGAGAGAGTGAAACAGCGTTTAAGTGTGTGAGGCTGACATGTTTGAGGTCAACTGGGTCATTTTATTACACACAAAACCATCAGTTATAACCACCTCTACTGCTAGTTTGTAGCTTTATTGCAGTGTCTTCAAGGCAAGCTGGAGAGAGAGGCAGTTATTTGTTGTCTCCCAGCCTGAGGGATGAGAGGGATTCTCCACACTTTACGTAATCTGTCTCTCTTCATTCAATACATTCAGGCCTTTGTCTTTAACTCTAGATGCTTATCCATAATGTGATGAGTGCAGTGATAACTAGATAAACAAGCTCTCGTGATCAAGATGCCCTTTGTACCAAAGATCTGACACAATTTCGCCTGTTAAATTGGTGACTAAAGCCTGATAACCTATGTGTGCGGTTCAAATAAACACATGCAGGAAAGTGAAATGTGAGCTGACAACATCACAATTGTTTTGTCACTGCCCTCTGATGGCACAGTGTCAGACAGAGTGGGAAATGCGTGAAAAGAGACACCTCTTCTACACCTCAGAATTGCTGAAGGAGCTAAAAATAATCCTGTTCGAGCAAGGAAGCAGAGAGCAGCACGACGTCAAGAAAGATGAGCCGATTTGGGAATGATCAGCTGTGGATCTTGTGGAATCAGGCAGAGGGATAAAAGGTGATGATGATATTCCTGTTACCATGTGTCCTCTCTGTTTGTCCACAAAGCAAACACTTTCAGAGCCATTCAATTATCAGGACTAGAACACATCAGCGGACTAAGAGCGGGACAACAAAGCCAAACCAAAACGTATTTTTTTCGCTTGCTAATGCTACTTTATTGAATAACACTAACGCTAAGGGCATAGAAAATAAAAGACATATTGTGTGCTGTATACTAATATTTCATTCCTCTAAATTGTTATTTTCAGTTGATCAAAAGAAGCATCTCTGAGACAAAGTCCCTCTGTTACAAGGTTGATGACCCCATCAGCGTACTGTATGTTGGCCCTGAGCAAGCGCAAACATATGCAAATAGACATGACAAAAACGAAATCATGACCATGTTTTCTTCAATATGGCAACACATATACTGTACAGCATAAAGAAATGCGCTCCAGATAGAAGGACAGAACAAAAAGATCCCACATTATCATGCAAATAGAGAAACACTGCCTACCTGAAAGAAGATGTAATCAGAAAAGAAAATGTAAAAATACTAAATCCACTCCGGTCACTACTTCTAATAGGAATGTGTTTTTGTATTGGTTAGTTTCCTGTATGTGCAGCGCCTCTCTTTATTACGAACAAGTTGTCAAATAGGTGATTTGTTTCTCTATTTGCCATTGTATAATCTCTTTTTGTGTCTAATGTATTGGTTTGTGCTCTCAGGGCCACCGTACACTTGACTCAGGCCATTAACACTGTGATTCACCCAGCACACCTGGAGGATGATGGGAATTCAACATTCCTACCAGCGACCCCTGACCTCCTGCTCGCCTCACAGACACATTTCTCCTCTCTGTATCACCAGAAGCTGTGTTCTTCCTCACACTCACTGTCATGTTGTTTTTGGATCAAAGCAGTGTTTTCCGACTTTCCTGTTCAAGCATTGTCTAGGGCTGAACCAAATAAAGGATTACATGATTTGTAGGCTAACAGAAAATGAACTGACACTTTTGATAATCGATTATTTGTTGAAGTAATTTACTCAACAAAAATTGTCCAACATCAGCTGGTCCAAGATTTGAGAGTGAAGGTTTTTATAAAAAAAATGTATGGAAAATATTTTGGTATTAGACTGTTGATTGGAAAAAAATAAGCAATTGAATGATTTCAACTTGAGGACAGGAGAATTGTGATGGCCATTTTTATGTATTTATCACATAGCTTTTTATGATAAGCCTATATGACTGAAGGTTTTAATTATGACTTGAATCGCTACATCAAAGCCAACTGGACTTCTTAAAAGAGCAAATGTTTTGCTTTTTTTAGGTAGTGTTAATAAGCTACAAACCTAGTACTGAAATACTATCTCATATAAAGTGTATGGGGAACATTTGCTCAATAACCATTATTCTCTTATTCGATAACTTTGGAAAGAGTACTACCAGTGAGAGTGAACCAAAACAATTAAGTTGCCGTCTGTAAAACAAAACAAAAAAGTCAAAAGAGGCTAAATCAATCAATCAATGTTTATTTATATAGCCCAATATCACAAATGTTACGTTTGTCTCAGTGGAATTCATAGTTTGTACAGAATATCCGTATGAAAATACGACACCCTCTGTCCTTAGACCCTCACATTGTACAAGGAAAAACTTCCGGAGAAAACCCTTTTAGCTCATGGAAGCTAAAATGCTCCCATGTGGGTTTGTCACTAAAACTAAAACATTATAGCAGCTTTTAAGTGATTTAGTCTCCTTTATCTAGGCCAATAGCATTGTATTTGACCAAGAATCTTGACTGTGATAGTTTAATTTATGATAAAAAATTATTGAAATTTGCTTCACAAAAATCTGTGAACCTCACCTCATTCTCACCTATCTAATTGTGATAGTGCTAATACAGGAAGGCAGGAAGGAAGTATCATCATTGTATTTGCTAAGTCAATTTCCTGAGCTCTGTTTCTATCCATCTCCAGCGTGAGCCGAGTGATCAATCTGCAGCTCTGGATATTATATCATGTTACATTGTGAGACAGCATCGATGTGATGTGAAGTCCGCGTGTGATGGTGCAGGATTTGCTGTTGCTGTTTGACGGCACTAAGATGCTCTGAAATAGATTGCCCCTCGGCTATCTGCAACTTCCCTGTCCTCGTCCCGGGACGTCTCTCTCCACTCAGCGCTCGTACCACCACCCCTCCTGGGACAGCAGGGCAGCTGGTGGCGTCTCACTGGGACGGCAGCAGAGACACTCAGAGCACAGTCAGATGTAGTATCAAAGACATCAGGGGCTCCAGGGGGATGATTCCCCCCTGGACACAGAAGCATTCCTCTCCTACCGTTGCACTTACAGTAATCCCCTCTAAGGTTTCCATTCTGCCATGATCGTGTGTGTGTGTGTGTGTGTGTGTGTGTGTGTGTGTGTGTGTGTGTGTGTGTGTGTGTGTGTGTGTGTGTGTGTGTGTGTGTGTGTGTGTGTGTGTGTGTGCGGGGATTTTAGCTTTGTGAATGGTTACATAAATCTTTGCATGCAAGTGTGTGGGTGGGTGATAATGATGTGCAAGCATATGTCTGGGTATACCCAAGATACCTCTCTGTATCTCAATTGTGTGTGTGTATTACAGGAAAACAGTGACTAATGTCTGCCCTCTTCTCTTCCGTAAGCTGATCTGTCCCTGAGGTGAACGAGAAGGCACCGGCTTTATCTCGGCCCAGAGACGCTTCAGAAAACGCTGCAGAGACAAGTGCCTCAAGCCTTTATTATGGCGCGTCCAGGCTTCGCAATCATGAACTCAATGGCACCCAGTAGGCTAAACGGCTGATCCTGATCACATTCTCACGCTGTCGTGAGGTTAACTTGTCGTCCATCACTACAACATCCAAGTGAGATGATCCGTGTAGTGCTCAGACAACACACGCTGAAACTGGTAGTGCAGCATTGCTAATCCTAAACATGGGAATAGTCGAGTGTGAAGGCCACACAGACACACCTTTTAGACCAATGATGCTGATATAGCCATGGTGAGGTGGTAATAAGTGTGCAGAGGCCCAGACGCTGGTATCGGGGTATTGATTGTGGTAATAACATTAGACCAAACACAATTGAGGATGATGATATCCTGCAACCTTTTTGTCCAAATGCAACAAATGCCCTTTTCTTGAATGAGTAGAGCTTTTTCAGTGCAGCAATATTATCTGTGGATATGGATAAGGTCACAGGAGGTGACACTTAATTTACCACTGTCATCATGGGCACAGTGTCTGCTGCATACATAATTAATCGATCCCTGTTTGCTACATTGATAACAGCACAACCCGAGTCCTCACCTTGTCTTTGAATGCTGATTGCGTTCACCTTACTGCTCTCCATAACTGTGAGACACGTAACACACTGGAAGAGAGAAGCAGCAGGAAATAAGTGGATCATATGTGTTTCATTATGAGAACCACTGCAATCTACACATGATAACTCTCGACACTAACACTGGTTGTCACGAGTCTCATATGGGAGACGATGAGGGTTTACAATGAATGATGGTAATATTCTCATCCAAGATGCATTTGGAAGAGCTGCAAGGTAACATGGGAAAATAAAATGTCAAATAGTAAAACTCGGCAAGAGGACACAGCTATCCAGCAAGCATCCGTACATATCCCAAAAAGCTTGAATAATAACAAAGAAAGCAATAGACAAGGGTGAGATATGTTCAGGTTCACCAGCAGAGGGAAGATCTGTTCACACTATTTTTAACTCTGAATCTTAATGAAACACACCCCTAGCGCCCCCATGAGCCCC
>NW_011366084.1:65986-85133 GCF_000735185.1 Notothenia coriiceps | reverse complement strand
TCATTGAGTTGAAACAGATTTAGGCAGCGGAATGAAAAATGATGAATATAAATGACTGCCTGGGTTTGGAGATTAATATTAGAGCGGGAGAAGTGATGATCTATTACTGAACTCTCTTCAGTCCGCACAGCACTGAGGATGAAAGTGATGAGCGTGTTGCCGAAGTTATTATTTCGGATTATTCTAATCAGGAAGTTGACAGACTCTGAATCCGTTGAGTAATTAACTTCTCCTAATGTTGGACGGATATAACAGCTACTCTTTTTTTTTAAATCTGCAACTTTGAATCATCCAATTTGTTGTTGAATTCTAGTTTTCAAATCTAATGTGTAGTAACTTCACAACCTTTAGGTAAATAATTAACTCTCCTCTTCACACTATAGATTATTCAGATAAGATTTGATTGAAATAGGTTGGATCAATCCCACAATCACCTTGATTAAAACAATGTGCAATGATCCAGAGATAAATTAATCTCCACATCAATACAGAAGTGCAATCTCCAGTCTATATTTGGCTATTTCCATTATTACGTTCCACTTACTGATGTGAGCTTGCACCATGTGACCGATGCAAACAATATAGTCCAGTGCAGTGTCCTGTGAATGGAGTGCGGGACAATTGATTTTTCCAATAGGTCGGGGGAGGTGATGTGGGTGTTTAGGGTGCTCAGGATTGTGCCGATGATGGTAAACAAATATCTGACAGCAGCAGCAGTGGCAGCAGCGGCGCTGGGCTTCTCTAGTGTGTTTGCAGCGTGAGAGGCGGTGAACTACAGGAGTTGTCTCGGCTCTTTAGTGCTCAGTTTGACGGCCTGCCTGCGTCCTCGGAGAGGAAGAGCTGCTGTAATTGGTTTCTCAATGAAGGATCATCAGCAGCTCCCCGGAGGTTTGCTGGACAGTAGCGTAGCGCTGCTCTCTCTGCCGTCCGCTCCCCGGCTTTAAACACTGCTTTGCTCCTTTCTTCTGAAATAAACAAGTGGGCAGTGAAGGGGATCCTAGGAGCATCATCACTCTGCGCGTATTTAGAGGGGATTTGTGTCCGTCTTCACAACCCGTGCAAGTACTGGGAGTTTAATCGGGTTTTTTTTTGTGTTCGAGGAATCGCGTCAAAGTTTAACGTTCAACATGAGCGACCTGGAGGACGACTTTGCCAAGATCCTGCTGCTAAAGGAGGAGAGGATACGGGACTTGGAAAGGCGTCTGGCGGACAGGGAAGACGATATTCAAGAACTGAAGAGGAAATTACACAAATATCAGTCTGTTTTGCCCAGTGCTGAACTTATTGGACCGAGGACCCGCAGGGCGCAGGGCATCTCCGCGGAGCCTCAAACGCACCAGGACCTGTCAAGGCCGGCGTTTCGGAAATATGCCAAGTCCGACTGGTAAGACTTAGCCAGCTTTTGCACTTTAATGCTCTATTACACACATGTGCCAGCGTTCAAACCCTAAAAGTGTTTTCTCGTCACTACCAGAATCAATAATAGTTTGCCATGCATGGTGTACATCTAAAACACAACTCTCTCTGAATGTGATGACAGTAACTTCACATATCTGTTGTTGTGGCACTTCAGTGTCCTATGTCCAAAAAGCATTTATTTCTGTATGTTTTCTCCCTTTTCTTGTCCTTTTTTTTTCTAAATGAGAGTGAGTCGTTTGCCATGAATGGACGAGCACTTTCATTCTTGTGTCCGATGACGCAGCTCCAAGGCGAGCTTCAGAAAGAGCTCCTAATTGATCAGATCCATCATGGCAGTCCCAGGGGGCTCAGACAGGAGGAAGTGCGATGCATTATTGGCTTTTAGTAGCTGGACGCTGAGGACCCGAAGTGCATGTCTGAGGATATTTAATACTCCATTAGAACACGCTTTGTTTGACCATATGCTTCCTTCATCACCTGTAGGTGCTCGTTTTAGCTTCACTGTATGGTTATCCTGATTTTGAGTTTTTTCACAAGTTCTGAACATTCAATAATAATCTCTTAGTTTGTCAGACTTTTCCCTTTGTCTGAGTCTATTCAATTTAATTTTGCGTTAATTACTTACAGCAAAAAAGTTTGACACTCTTTGTCCTCAGATTTACATTTCTTTTAATCTCCATTTACATTATAACAACCCCATCAGAACAAATTAGTTGCTATGATCATACACACACACAGGCAGAAACTACACTGCTGACTCAATTAATTCAGTAGACAATGAGGTTAACTTTATTAAGATGGCTAGACAATTTCCACTCCTCATTTGCATTAATAAACTGCAGACAGGGCAGGTCCTCATTAACTAATGATCAGTGAGCCTTCAAACAAGAATACAAGTTCACAAAAGTAGTCCTCGGGCAAGGAAAATGCAATAAAATGTGAATGAAGCATGAACGCCATGACCCAGGTTCATTGAGAAAAAACGACTAACAAGCTAACCCAAGACAAAGTATATAATCCATTCTCAGCCTTTCTCATGAGGGTTCATTCTGAAAACTGACATAGGGTCTTTTGATGAGTCACTATTAGTGCTTGAATGGGCTTTCAGTGGACAGGCAGGCTAATTGCACATGGCCATACAATGTGCAGTGAAATAGAAGTAAACCTGTTTGTATTTGTAAAAAAAAAGTACCGGTGAGATGACGTGATTGCTTTTTGTGAGTATGGACGAGGGGTCTACCTGCCCGCTGGGCCGCTGTGGGTTCAGAGACGGTGTGACCCCCATTATAGTCAGTACGTGGCACCAGGGTCTTTTGATGAGTCACTATTAGTGCTTGAATGGGCTTTCAGTGGACAGGCAGACTATTGCACATGGCCATACAATGTGCAGTGAAATAGAAGTAAACCTGTTTGTATTTGTAAAAAAAAAGTACCGGTGAGATGACGTGATTGCTTTTTGTGAGTATGGACGAGGGGTCCACCTGCCCGTTGGGCCGCTGCGGGTTCAGAGACGGTGTGACCCCCATTAGAGTCAGGACGTGGCACCAGCCGGCGGCCCGCCCTGCTCATCGGATTACCGCAGCATGAAGCATCGGATCCTGTTTCTATTGATCTGCATAGGAAAAGGGCTGAGCTGGATGGTTAGAGAGGTGAAATTTAAAGCGCAGAGGTGCTTTGAAGGGCAGTGGGAGGGCCTTTTGATGATGGGAGGATGTGGGGATGTATCACTGGACAGGACAGAACCTGAAGTCTCCGGGCACCTGCAGTTTCCTGACATGAAGGAAAAATGTGCTGCTGCTCAGGCTGGGTGCCCTGTGCCCTTCCCCTGACAGGGATAAAAGGAGAACAAAATATGGTGTTTAGTTGGCTGCCTAGGCATCATTAACATTTTCAGAGTGGAGCCCAAGAAAAACTACTCTGTTTAGGGAGGAAATATACACAGATGTATTATGCGTTCCTCACAGTAGCTTTATCACATTTAAAGTCTTGCAGAAAGCTGACATTTCCAATATTTATTTGGTCTATTAGCAGGATGCTGTTGTTCATTTGTTGTCACTTGCATGTCAGTATTTGCAATGATATAATTAATTGCAGAGTAAAAGCTATAGCTTTCAGTCATTTAAAAGAGTAACTCATCATTGTGGGATCATTAACTGTTGGACATGTTTGCCAAGCACAAACATGCCTGCGTTGATGCTTTTTCCCACCACAAGAGGGCATCTGTGATCCACAATTAGACCAACTTCCTGTCTACAGCGTTGTTTACATGTTTTCTGTCAGGACAAATATGCTATTTACTGCCACACCAAAATACCTATCCTTACAGCCAAAGAAAACCAACATATTATTTGTCCTCGCTGTGAGCTCGAGAGTCTCCACTCATTCAGCACAGTAATTGCTATTGTAGCTCCTCATCCAATCAGATTGTCCTTGGCAGTTTATCCTCCTCTGAATGTGTCCAGAGCACGTGAGGCCAAAAGCTGTTCGCTGAGCTTCCGATGACTCATTGGGATAATGTGGAGTGAGTGACACCAGCCTTGCTCAGAGTCAACACACAAAACAAGATCAAATGAGGATTGTCACTGAGGAGCTGCTGCCTTGATCCTCAGTGATTTTGGCAGATTCACGTCTGCAGCTGCTCTTTGACAATCTGTAAGATTCTTCGCCTTTAGCACCTTCACTTGCTGCTCCTCTATTCAATCTGTCACGAAATTAATAGTTGCCAGCAGGTATTTGAGAAAATTATTATTTTCTCTTGAACATTTCACAGCACTTTAGTCCATATAGGACAAAATACACAATGCAATCTGCCTTCTTCCCCAATAGATACAAAAACGCATTGTTTATTTGAACACTGAGGGTCATTAAGTTTCCACCACATTCAACTTCCTTTAGGGCTCCAGTGCTCATCTATTTGTAATTGAGCAGCCTAGGGGTGATCTAACTGGTACGATGACATGCTTTTCCGAGCAGTGGCTCTCTCACGGAGTCCATTATTCATGTGAGACGAGTTTGGCAGACTGCACTGTGCCACAGATTCCTGTAGGCGCCATCCTCACCATGCACTCTCTCTGGGTCGCAGCCTGACGCACTCGGGGAGGACTGTCCTCCGCTGTCACTCCGCCGAGGGAGGGAGGGAGAGAGCGAGAGAGCGAGCGAGAGAACGAGAGAACGAGAGAGAAAGGGGGAGAGAGAGGGCAAACTTTGCGTGATAGTGGCTCAGACGCGTTACGGGCTCACCTTGGCTACCGTGTCAACCAGTGAACATACCTTCGCGTAAATTCCCAACATCCGCTTTGGACAGAACTGAGGAGAGGATTCCCCCCTCAGGAGAGACCGGGGCTGCATCATCTGAAGCTGTTCATGCCGGATAAAGTTTATGAGCACCGTGGTAGAGGAGAGGAGACACAGACTAGACTGCATACCTTTCGATAAACTTACTGGGAAGTCGCTCTGTCGCCACCCGAAATGGGCACCTTGCGCGACCTCCAGTACGCGCTCCAGGAGAAGATCGAGGAGCTGCGCCAAAGGGACGCGCTCATCGACGAGCTGGAGCTGGAGCTCGACCAGAAAGATGAGCTTATACAGAGACTACAGACCGAGCTGGACAAATACCGCTCCGTTATTAAACCGGCAACCCAGCAGGTCGTCAAGCAGACCGAGCTGCACGAGCAGCAGCGCACCAAGAGGCAGGCGATCTCGGCCGAACCCACCGCCTTCGACATCCAGGATCTTAGCCAAGTCACCCTACCTTTCAACCCCAAAAGCCCACAGTAGGTGTCCGAACTACAAAAGCAGAATATTTCCTTTGGATAACGATAATGTTATTAGTGTTGGATTGGCAGTTGCTAAACAGATTGATATTATTCACCCTTTGACACCTGATGCCGGTGCGTAATGTTAAGTGTGGCGCAGCAGGTATGGCACCTGTAGCACTTTATGAAGGGATACACACACACACACACACACACACACACACACACACACACACACACACACACACACACACAAAATCATGTCAGGAAACTTTAATTAGTGACAGTTATCAATAGGATTTTCTCTGCAGGGCAGCGATAAAAGGCTGGACGTCGATAAGCCTGATCACAGCCTAACAGGAAAATTAAATGTCATCCAGTGATGGGAATTATAGTTTCAGAGAGCAGGTGTTGGCAGCTCTGTGTAATGTACCAGTGGCTATTTTATACAAGCTGTGGTTGTGTGACAGGCAGTCTTAACAGGCTCTCTGGGCATGTTTATCTTTTGATTTGTCTAGAGCTCTCTTCTTTTCAAACTCTCCACCAAGCGTCTCTTTGCTACTGAGCTCCGTTTGCAACCTGACGTCTCAAACTGAAATTGGCACTTAAATGATCTCCTGCTGTGAAATAATCTGGCTATCTGTTCGGTTTAAGCGTGAAGGTTGACTTAGTATTAATCAATACACTCGGTTGACAGGAAGAATGTCTTCTCTTAATTCTCCAAGCACATTGGAATAGACATATTAAAAACATCAGGATTAAATCAGGATTGGAGAGTATTCCTATGCTCATGTTGGTGTTTTAAGAGTTTGCAGAGAGATCAGATGTGTCAGACATGAATTTCATTATTCTCTCGTCATACAAACAAACAAAGCCCCAAGGATTTCATCAAAGAAAATTCTAAAGGAACAGGGATTATTTATCCGAGGATGAAAGACCATTAGTCTATGTTAAACCTGTCAGCTCTGGGCGAAATAACAAAGAAAGCAACACTATTTGTGGTGTTTGTTTTGTTTGTCTCTCTGTCGTAAATAAGCATTAGACTTTGGCTGGACACTGGTTTTTGAACGGCAGATTAGGTAAACACGACAGTGGTCACTTGTATTATAGTATACTTTCACTATATGGGACTTCTTCTATTAAAAAGTATTTCCGAGGCTTTCTTGAGTTGCTTAACATCAGTCTTATGCAAGAAAAACGACCAAAATGATCGACTTTGTCCCGCATGCTGACATTTCTCTCCATGAAGAGTTTGATGTCTCAGTTTTAACACACTTCATTGTCAGTAACAATGGTTAGCTTTAGATTCGACATTCTTATCAAACACAAAAGAAAGTTTTGAGTAATGGGGGGTTTGAACGATTGCATGATTGTAGCTGAATGGAACATTTCATTATGGAAATGAAAAATGAACAGCTTTTTACCAAGAGCTTGTTTGAATTCTATCAAAGACTTTAAACTACAGCTTCAATTTCCTGCTGTAAATCCGCCACCCCTTTCACACAGAATGACATTTAGCTCATATTTCCTTTTTGAAAATAACCATATAATAACAAAAATGATTGGAAAGCTGCAGGCTGTTGAATGCAAATTACTTGAGCGTGTTTGAGCAGTGTTCTCTTATTAGCTATCATTATTATTCATTTGGTTTGGACTTCTATTACAATCCATTTAGTCAAAGTTATTTTGTTCTAACGTTTGTTATTGCTCAATTAAGAAAAGAAAAAAGTTATCTTATTTCTTATTTAATAAATTCCCAACTTTCCTCATGGGATAAAAACAACCCCATTACCTTTTTATTTTGTTCTGGTTAAGGAAGAGTATCGATAATTCCTGTTGGATTTAGCTAAATGTTTAGATTTTTCTTTCATTCTCAACCACTTTATCTTTATTACAAAACCCATAGAGCATTCCTTACACGTACGATATCCATCCCTCTCCCTCCATATGCCTCTTATTCCTGTTAGCCTCTCCCACTTTTTTTGCCACCCCTCTCTTTTTTTTCCTCCTAAAAAGAGCATATTTTCTCCTTTTAAGGAGGGCTGAACTTGCTCAGCTCTAAACTTCACTAGTGGATGACGGCAAATATATCATCCTCACAAAGGAGAGGAAGGCAGATGTTTTTACAAGGGTCTGGTTAGAAGATGTTGCTATCAGAGGCTGTAGTCGGGGGGTCCAGTTTAGGGTTGAGAAGTCCAGAGATCTCCCGGGAGTAAAGCCACAGAGAGAGGGTCAATGAGGCACATTTCCTGAGGACTGGAGGTCAGCTTCGGAAAATAATGGATTTCCTATTTGTTCAAGTTCGTTTAGGGAATTAAAGCCCTTTATAAAGCATAATTAACCCAGTTAGCATCATAAGGATCAACACGTTGCTTTCCTAATGTCTCTGCTGACAAAGAGAGCAGTTTGGAAAGAACATGGATTGCAGGATGGGAATTTTAAAATAGGTTCAACACCTCATTCCTCACTCAATTCCCAGGAGACTTGTTCTGACACTCAAAGGCGGTATAAAACATATCTAACAAAAATCCTCTGGATCAACCTGGTTCAAATTTTAAAAAAGTCCTGAGACGTTGGAGGATTCGCTGTCGCTTTCATCTTTTTCATATCTATAAATGCCTGACAAAGGAGTTTCCTACAATGAAGGCAGAAAAGGCATGTTCACAAATGTTTGTCTAGAGAGGCATATACAGTAAGTGGCAACAACTCAATATACTAGGATTTCTAACCGGGTACAAATCCAGAGTACATAAGCTGTGTTTTCTCAATAGATTGACACATCACGCTAATGTTGGTCTCCAGTAATTTAGCTCATCACACTCATTCACAATTATCTCTGCTGTCAAAGTAAAAGCAATGCCTTTTGGGAATCCACCAACCTTGAAACTGTAATTGAAAATTATTCAAATTGTTGAATGCAAAACACATCTTATGAGAACCTTGTTTTTGGAATTTGTTTGCGTGCTATTTGAGAAACAAATCACTCAACTGATGAAAAAGATGATCTGTAGATGCTTGCCAAGGTTAAGAATGTATATGCGAGCTAAGATGAGCATCCTTTGTGCATCCTTCACAGCTTTGGCAGTTTTTCTTTGAAGGAGAAAGAGTATCACAGATCACATCAATCACAAAAGTGATAAATGGGTCTCCAGATTTGATGGAGAAGCATTGGTGTGACTTTAAAAGTTCAAAATAAGCTCTTGAAGAATTCGAAGACACTGAATATAAATAGATTCAGATGAACAGGGAGAGGGGATTGTTTTAAAAACATAAACAAGCGCTTAGTTAAAAAAAAAGAAACCCTGGGCTCTGCCGATAGTTTATCATGGCAGATAATAAAGTTTAGAGCGTGTTTGTGTAGCTGTGTCGTTTGTGTAGGCTGGCAGGAGGGCGGAGGAGCCTGTGTGTTGTGGTGGAACAGCTTTATAAATGCCTTCCAGTTTATTTGCCCTTTTAACTTTAAACTCCTCAGGTGATCAGCGCCAACAATGCACCCATAAATACGTTTCTGAAAAGGGCACAGAGCGAAAAAAACAGACCTAGAATCCTACTGCAAAAGCACTGGGGATGGAGAGTGCTTTAAGGAATACAAGTTTAGCCTCTGAGGAAGCGACTACTTGTTGGATTAACCCTGGATCATATTTTTAACCTTTTTGTTCTCAAAACTGGCCACACAAACTGGACTGAGCAACTCCGACTGCACTGAGGAAGTGCTTCAGTGAACCAATTATCTTTATGCTATGTGCTATATGTGCAATATATACATTACATTATATACATAAGCCATTAATAACTGTGTAATATATACCTGGCTGCTAAATTCTAAGAACTGTATTTTGGAAAGTATTTTTTCTTTTACTTTTATTTTTTTTATATTATATTTTTTAATATTATATCATAACTTAATACTTTTTTCTTAACGTAGGCAACATTAAGCTGTCTGTGGCTCTTTCCTGCTGTAACGATGCAAATGTCCCCTCTGTGGGACTAATAAAGGTATTCTGATTCTGATTCTGATTCTGATACTCACTTTTTAGAGTCAAGTCCGCCTCCGATTTCTCTGCCGTCTCTTTGCCGTTTTCCACCTCTGCTGCGCCAGGCACCTGCAGTCAACACACGCTGATGAACAAATGTCTCTCCTCCATAGATGTTACATAGCATCTAATGTGTTTTCCTCGATCGAAATGATAATTTTACACAATGTCTCCTGCTTACAGTGCTCGGTGTACAGTGCTGCAAATTGAAGACTGCACATTAGCTCTACTGTTAATCACATTTTCTCTCGTTCCTGTGAAAAACATACTTACCTGTGGAATGCCCTAATGGCCCCACAGTCTGAAGGCCTTTCAGAAGTGCTCCCTGAATGGGAACAATCTGTTTCCATCAAGCATGGATTTAGCTTTTATTGACTTGTTCAAGCCTCTGGAGGGAACAAAAAACTGTTTGACCTTGACGTCTTTGAAATGAGTGTATGTTTTTTTTGAAAAGCCACTGTGCAGTGTCAGTGAGATTAAATAATACAAACGCTTGCCTGTTGAACTGGTCAAAATGCTTCACTGGATTTGAGAGAACAATTCTATCTCAAGGTTATACATTTACACTAATCTCTCACTCTAATCTCATTAAGTCCTTCTACTATATGGAAACAGAAATGCCGTCTGAATTAGTTTTTTCATAATTTGTTTTCACCAGGTCTAAGGATCTGATCAAGGAGGCCATCTTGGACAATGATTTCATGAAGAACCTGGAGCTGTCGCAGATCCAAGAGATTGTGGACTGCATGTACCCTGTGGACTATGGGAAGGACAGCTGTATCATCAAGGAGGGCGATGTGGGCTCGCTGGTCTACGTCATGGAAGGTAAAAAGCCCCCATGTACAGAAGTACAATGTCCAACCTGCAATGAAATGAAAGCCACAATTCAAGAGTAGAACTACTTAAACAAGATGCCTACACCTTTAAAAACAGATTCAGAGCGGGGACATCATGAAAAACTCCCTTTGTAGGGGCTTGTGCAGAGATAATTGGATATTTGAATTGTCTACCTAACCCTTAAGCTATGAAAAAAGACAACCCAGTTTGTGTTGCAAACAAATCTGAGTATTTCTCTGCAATTGCTTGAGAAAACCTTTGCAATATTTATCGCAAGACAATCCAAGTAGACTAGGTTTTTTCGGGAGGTGGCCTTAGAGACAGGCACAAAAAAAAGACAGAGTGAATACAGAGAATATGCACAGTATGACTACTGAGAAAAAAACATTTTAAAATAGATAAAAATGTGTTAGTAGAAACTCAAAATACAAAAATTAAACTAAAAATAGCATAATATTTCCCCTTCAGGTGGATCTGTAGGGTTCTGGAGAGCTTTAAAAGCTCCGGCTTGACAATGACAGCAAAGAGATGAAAGGGCATTATTGATGGGTTTTTGTAGAGTGAGGAACTCAAAAATCCAAACTACTCTTTGGGGGCCTGCATGATTCACTCATGACCCATTGATTCTATTTTGTGAGATGCTGTGTGCCTGCTGAGTCCGTTCTCTTTCATTCGTTTTTAGCGGTATTGTTTCAGCATGAGATTTTTCTTTTTATCTTTTTTATAAAATGAGTGTCGATGATACACAGTGTGAGCGCTCTGATGGCAGGAACAACAAAAGGTTCATGCTGGCGCTGATGGGATTTGTGAAAGGGCATTTTTGCTGCTTTATTTGTCAAAACCAATGCTGCTTTAAAATGTTCAGAGAGCCATCATCGCTTACAAAAGATTTGACCTCAAGGAATATGGCCTCTGTCATTGGCTGCACAATAAAACTAATCACCAAAGTGCTGAGCCTGGAGATTTACTGACAGATTAAAATAAAAAGCATATAATATTATGATCGCTACCTCCATAAAACCTTAATAACTTGCATTTAGCTCTCACACTCAAGTTCATCCCATGTGTGTTGGGAATGTTCTGTGGAAGTATTATTTTTAATAGCCTAAGAGACAGAACAGCTAAAGAGAGGGAGAAGGCAATAAGCTGAATCTTGTTGGTTGGTATACACAGCATTTAACCCTTGTGTGGTGTTCATATTTTTGTTATTCAGCCAGTGTTTGTGGGTCTGGTGGACCCGCTGCCATTTTGGGTTTCAATTAAACAAAATCAAACTATTTTATGTTACTCAACAGATGTTTACTTCATCTCAATTACAAGCAATATAAACAGCATATATGGTTAATATTTGCCCTTTTACATTTGTTAGATGACATTAATTAATTAAATTGCTACTTTTTTTTTTGCCCACTGACCGGCCGGTCCTGTGGCTCGTCTTTTTTTTTTGTAACTAGCTGATGCTCAATCTCATCCTCTTCTTCAAAGTCACTGTCAGACTCACAATTCTCAGAAGTGTGATCCTCACATTCTGAAACATCTTCCTCTTCCTCTACATCATCATCAAATGGTTGTCTCTCTTCCAAAATCATTTGCAAGGCCCTCTGAGCAGAGATTCTTTTGGCCATCTTGATCAGTTGTGATAAGGACCCAAACTGGCAGAGCTTTATTTATTGTGTCTTGACCCAAATTTGCAGCTTGGATAGAGTGTGAAAAAAAGAAAGATTGGTTCCCGCAAAACATAATGCGGGAATATGAGAGCAGACAGATGTCCGTGCTTGAATTGATCAACAATGTTGCAACCTTGTGCGGGAATGGCAGGGGCAGAAACACAAAAGTCACACACACACACACACACACACACACACACACACACACACACACACACACACACACACACACACACACACACACACACACACACACACACACACACACACACACACACACACACACACACACACACACACACACACACACACACTTATTCACTCATACACACACCCATGTCTGCACATTGCCTCCCTCCCAGGAACATCAGAGGCAGAGCGACAGCCCCAGTTGGTGCCATTTACAGATCAAACACTGCAGAGTTTCAGCAGATCAGCGACCCTGACCTTCAACTTTCCCTTCCGTCCCGCCGGCACTTGCCCAAACCTTTTCTTCACAGAGAGGATACGCGACATTATGACATTGTAAGTTGTTATGGCAATATAAGCAGCTGTCCCTTTATACTCCATTCATAGAGCTGTCAATCCATACTTCTTCAGTATACAGCGCACACTTAAATAACACTGTTTCACACTGGTCCTCACATTTTCAGCAACACAATCACACGACTCGACATTTGCCCTCTTGTATTCCTCTCATCCTTCTCTCTCTCTCTGTCACACACACACACACACACACACACACACACACACACACACACACACACACACACACACACACACACACACACACACACACACACACACACACACACACACACACAGGTGCACAGGACCTACAATTTCCACACTTTTGTTAGCCCCGGGTCCCACAGACCCGAACACCATACAAGGGTTAAAGGGTTAATAATTGACTAGGAAACATGCAGATATTGATTGTTGTTGCTCATTTTGTTCCTGCTGGCCGTCTACTTTGTTTAATGGGTTCATTCCTGGATGGTCTATTAGGCCATGCAATGTTAAGAAACAATCTGTGGAAAAGTACAACAATTATAATGTATTTTCTATACCAATATACACATTCTACCACAAATCTATACATCTATAAAAACATACTCTCACCTGGCTCTCGACAAGCAGAGACAGGTAGGGTTTATCACAGTTGAAGGGGCTCCAGAGAGAGCGTCTGTGTTGGGATGCCAGCAGAAGTGTTATGGCTGCTTTCTCTCTTTAGTGAGTCACCGAGTCTGAATTCAAAAGACCTTTTTGTGGCGCTTCTAAGAACTGTGACTGTATTAGGGAGAATACACTTTCATAATGATCAGTGGACCAACAGAGATCTTTTAATGTGTTGGTCGCTATGACTGAAATGCATACTGCCACCTTAGAAAAAAAGATAAAGGAAATTATATAAAGTGCAATAAAAGTACAAGTGGTGTTCTCATTCAGTACAGTTGTCCTTATACTAAACATGTTAGCGTTGTTATTGAGTGCCTAATGCAGGATGCGGGTCTTTCGCTGCACAACGATGCTTGAGTGGCTGTAGAATCTCATATCATATAAACGTCAGAGGGGCCATTTTTCTGCAGATGCAAGTACTTTTGGCTTTTAATACCGCTGTGCTTTAGGGAATTGGTACAATTAGTTCAGGAAAGGCCTGTGAGTACTTCCGTTCACATCCCTGTTGCAACAAAGTCGTCACTTGTTGCTCTTATCTCCAGAGTGCAGAGAGAAGTCAGATATGTAAAGAGACTCGCATTCAACTGGCGTTATGCAAAGCAGATGCAAAACCAAACGGTGGCCTGTACAAAAGTCACCAGAGAAGAAATGTACTGGAGAAGTACTGGGCACTGTAACAAAATACAGGATTTTGTCTTCAATTCCCTGACAATAACAGATGAAATGAAATCAGAAACCACATCCTCAATGTCTTTTGTTTGAAGAGTTGTGAATGAGAACGACTTTTTTCCAGAGAAAGTGATGAAACAAGTCCCCAGGTGCTGAACCGGTGTTGTAAAAAGCTGTTACCCGGATTGTAGGTGCTGAGTAGATTTGAATCTTTCCTTGCGATAAGGTCTCTGATAAAGCCCATTGTATTTGTATTGGCTCGTCATGCTGGGCCACAAATTAGTAAATATCTCACTGACATGATGAATGGCCTTTGGAGTGCAATGGAGAAACAAAAGATACAGATCTGTAAGAGAAGTAATTGTTCAGGGGCTTTGTGATTTCCTCTCTGACAGAGATGAAGGAAAGACCTGGTGTGTAATTGAAAAGGGCTTCCATTCAAAAGTGGTCATATCTACTAAACTAATATTAAATGTTTGGGTAATTATTTCCCATTTTGGGTCTGTCCGCATCCCTGCTTAATTGTGTCCCTTGCCTGCAGTTTTGCATACACAACGAATGTTAAAAGCATTAGCTAAGGGTCGACGATTGTGCGCCAAGGTCTGTGGAAGCCTATCACAGTCAGGGACTTTTTAATAAGCGCTAAAAGGATGTCTGAGTGTGCCATGCCATGTCAAACACGCAGCTGCATCTGCTCCACATTGTTCCTCATTTTCCTAGCAAGTGAAGTGCTCACTACTCAGGCAGTAGTGTCATTTCTTTTTGAGACTTGGCAGGCTAATCATTAACCGTATTGCCATGGGGCTGACAGCCTTCATCGTGTAACCATACGAGGCCCAAGTTAACTTCACCACTACAAAAAACTGAATAATTGTGCATTACACTATAACCAAAAAAATTCAAATACAAGAGCATTTGCATAACTTACTTTCCCCTAATAGAGAGACTAGACTGATGTGTCAGAGAATATCACAGCCTCCCTGTTTAAACCTCATTGAAGTTAGCATTTGTTGCACGTGCACCTGATAATTAAAGATCAGACAAAGCGGAGCTGCAGAAACTGAAAGGATCCTGGCAACGGCTCGCAGCCATAATGAGGCTGTGGCAACTGAACGTTTGTTTTATTTTGGTCGCATCCGCTGGGCTGTGACTGACGGTCCTCTTTAAAATACTGATTGCAACAAAAGCTCAAGTTTCCATGGAGATGAAAGAGGCTTCTGATTGGATGTGTCGTTGGAAGACCCGTACAGGTGGCTAATGATGATATAACAAGTATAATCACATCCGATTACTCTCAACTATTTTTCTTGACAGTAAAACACATTGATTTCCTTCATAGTCAACATTCAACTTAATCTACTGAAACTGTGTATGCTAACACTCAGCTTTGGGTCAACTTCATTTAATGAGCTTGAGTAATGGGAAGTGAACAAATCTGACAAATATAAAGGTGAAGTTTTAAGTGTCATTTTCAATATGATAATGTTTATGGCTGAAATGTATATGTTCCTTATTAATGAATAATGGCATATTTATATTGCATGTTTCCCCCCCGCCACTGGTCCAAGACCTAAAACATGCAATGTACAGTTAAGGAAAACAAATTAACCAATAAAAATCTCCATATAAGAAGCTGAAACTAGATCGTTTTGGGCATCTTTACAACAAAACTAGATAGATATATTTAAATATAAAAGTCCTTAGATGGTTCAATTAAATGGTTTGGTGTTTTTGTTGTGTTCTTCTGTTTGACACATTGATCATGATAACAAATAGAGTATGGGGTCTCTCCTGAGCAGGTGTTCTGTTTGCTAACTTTACATGTAAATATTCAGAATTTTCATTTAAGACAAAGATGTTTTCATTTTATTCTTCACACTGTATGAGAAATAAGTGAATAAAAAAAACAGGGAAAGCCAGGAGGATGCTGGCGTACGTGCTATCGACTTTAAATTAGGTATTTATTATCTGTTAGGGAGAACGAGATTGGCCCTCATGTGTATATTTTCTGAGTTTTACTAGGTGTACAGGGAGGGTAGAGTGAGAAGAGAGGAGCAAGAGTGGTTATCTTACAGAAAGAGTTGTCTCCAAACCCCAGGTGCACACTGACAGGTTCTATGACAGGTTAACATATTCAATGCAGACATTGATGCTCTGTAGAACATTTTATTCTGGTGGAGGGGGATTTGAGAATACGACTAGGATTTGACACTTTCTCAATACAAATTGGAAAGTGTACCAATTATTTTTATTTGACCTGCTGTTGGGTAAGACAAATATAATATCGTTGACAGATTGATTCATGAAAAACCTCAAAGTGAGGTGAGAATTAAAAGGCATCCTTTCATGTCTGAATGTGACAAAAATGAACAATATGCTGTTTTGAGGCTTACGCTGAACCGCTCCTGGCAGTCATTTTCATCTTCACGCTGCTCTTCCTGAAATATACCTCTGAATAACAACGAATAGCAATGTCTACCAACTCAGACACTAGCTTCTCTCTATAAGAGGACTATTTGACATTTTTTACCATATGATATGACACTCAAGACATGTTTGATTGTGTAAGCATGCATCTGTTTGCAAGTGTCTCTAATTACATTTATGAGCAACATTAGGGGACGAGAGGCAGAGATATCTGTTTACATTTCAATTCAGGGCATATTTTATTCTGTGATAATCCCCTTTAGCTTCCACTATCACCTCTCTGTCACATTGTACCTTACAGGCAGAGTTATTGAACCTGACGTGAAAACAGATCTCTAACGCTCCTAAACATTCTCTAATTTATTTATTTAGTTAGAAATTACAAGGGAATGTTCAGCCTTGGTATGAAATGTATTAGTTCTTTAACCACAGCATCGTCTTAACTCATGGCTACCAGCCAAAAGACGCACCAGTCTGCCAGCTGGTATCAAGCTGGCCATTTTCTTAAAGAATGTGTCTGTGAGGCTCTGACAGCGGGACACGTCCTCTCGCTGCGCTATAGGAGTTTTCAGAGAGATGCCCTCTGTGCTCACTGACCAATGAGGCAGAGTGAAAGGAGATGGGCTCCTCTCCTCTCGAGCAGAGTATAGAGATGTAATCAACAGGACCACCTGAGTGTGACTCAGTGTCATACAGGAATTATTACTACAACCACTGCAAGACACTGCTGTGAAACAATTAGACATTCACATATTTATAAGCTGAAATGAATAAAGATTGGGTTACAGAAAACGTGAGTGCACTCACCCACTGCACCGCATTGTTGCCTGGCAACTTAACAAATGCAGCTCGGGAAAATAAAATGTTGAGGCTCACAGATCTTAGTTTGATCGGCCCCGGAGAACACAGCATGTAGCCAACAGTCAATACAACAACTGCTCCTTTTTGTATCTCGACAGCAGCCAATAGCAGTTTAATGATGAACCGTAACCTGCTGCTGGGGCTCAGACTCACCCCGTCTGTTCAAAAGGATTCTTAGGGGGACTCAATTTCGACTTCATGTACTTGGGACTAAAATCCAATGCAAGATCGACTTTGTGTGAGTGTGTGTCTTCCTAACATGGCATGCAATACTATTATGGTCTCGAGATGGAGTCACATATAGCTGGCGGTTTTCTCTCGTAATGACTCTAACAAGGTTGTTGCTGCAGGTTTATTAAGGGCGGAAAGGGTGAGCGGTCTATAATTGGAATGACATTAAAAACACTCCCCCCTGTTATCCTCCACACATGTCAAAAGCAAATGTGAAGATCAGGTGATTACCCTGTGTCCCTCCACTTAAATGTGGTCCCTTCCTGTAAAATGAAAATGAAAAAAAAGGGCTACCTCCAATGTCACAGAGATATATAAAAACGTTCACACCTTGAGACATGTACTGTATATACCTACAGCATGTGAGTAGCTCTTTTCATTCACTTCATTGACAGCAGCTGTTCAGGCATGAACAATCGATCACCGTGATACAACCTGCAGAAAATATTTCTACTTTCTGGCATCTTTGCGATTTGATTCCTGATTTGAAGTGGAACTTTAACTAGATGGAATGCCTCTCTCAGGGATCAGCGCAACATCACAAGTGCATTTTGATTTGTATTCATGAAAAGCAGAGAAAAGAGAGGAAAACATGTGGACAGTTTTCTACACAATAAATTCAGTTGGCGTGTTGGTTTTAAAGAAGGTGGGTAAACATCCACCTGCATTTGCTGACATAAAAAAAGCCTAATGACCTGAAATACCTCCATCAAGAAGAATACATTGTCTGCTAATATGCCATTTATGTGCAAATAGTCTGCATGCGTGTGTTGCAGACTAAGCAGTGCAGCATCTGCCCTGAACGCCAAGTGAAGAAATACTCTCTGTCTGGCAAGTGTCTTTTCTCATTTGCCCCCTTTGCCTTCAAGTTGTTCCCTTTGTCACTTTCTTTCTCTGTCATTCTCCCACTCCACTTCACCCACACACATGTTCAAGTTAGAAATGCAAAATGTTAAAAAACTGAACCAGATATATGCGCTTCAGTTATCTGTCAGTCACTTGTCCTCACCATTTGACTTTGACCCCAATCTGTCCTCATCTTTCCACTCATCACTTATTTTTCAAAAACTGTCTTTGTATCTCTCCCCCACCTGTCCATCTTTCCTCATTTCCATTCTGCTTTTCTCTTTGTATTCCCAACCTTTTCTTTCTCCATTCACCCCTTTCTTTTGTCTTCTCTTATTCCCTCCGATTATAGTGAGATAGCCCTTTATTTTTAACCCTGAATAAGAATTGATCCCCATTTTCACTCCACAGAGGCCGATGAATAAACCCCAGAGCTGGAATTAATGAGTGATTTGTGAATGATCCCTGAGCCTTCATCCCTCCTTTGTGGTTAATGATGCTTTTGAAAGTTCCTCATCTGGAAAGACGATGAAAGAAACTGTATATGTGTGTGTGTGTGAAAAAATAGACGAGCACAGGAAGAGGAAGGAAAAGCAGAAAGAGACAAAATGAGCTCACGAGCATCATACGAGGCGAATATTATGCAAATGTAATGTTCTTTGCTTTGATTTAGATAGGTATGAACTAAGCTGTATAGACTATGTTCATGTGTGTGTGTGTGTGTGTGTGTGTGTGTGTGTGTGTGTGTGTGTGTGTGTGTGTGTGTGTGTGTGTGTGTGTGTGTGTGCATGGGCGCATGGACATGTCCCCCCCACTTTTCAAAATCCCGTTTGTGTCCCCCCCACTTTTCAAATGTGTTTTAGTGGTCATCTTCACGGAGGAGCGTCTGTGTGTGTGTGTGGCAGGAGCGCATTTTGTGTGTGAAAGAGAGACAGAGAGAGACAGAGAGAGAGACAGAGAGAGAGACAGAGAGAGTTACGGGGTTGTTGTTAGCATCTGGTGCTAGCTCGGAGCTAACGGAGATTAGAAGCTGTTTCAACAATAAGGAGAGGGAGAGTCCTCTCCTGTCGGACTGAGAGGCTGAGGTAACATCAGCTCAGGGAGGTAAAGGACTCGCTGAGTGATTATATTGTAAACTTTAGTCTAAGTTATCTCAGTGGGTCTCAAACGGTTTTGTCATCTATGTAAACAAATATTTCCATCTATGTAATATTAGTTGTAT
>NW_011366084.1:62727-65949 GCF_000735185.1 Notothenia coriiceps | reverse complement strand
AACACACACACACACACACACACACACACACACACACACACACACACACACACACACACACACACACACCAACTTCAACTGACAGAAAGCAAAAATGATGCAACAAATGATTTCTTCTTCTAGAAAATACTACGTTTTATCTCATTTTAGTGTACATACTCCTTTTATACATTAAGGCATTGAGTTAAGATATAACATGACTAAATCTGGCTGATATTTGGTGTTCTCAGCAAATCAGGTATGTATAATTTGACAGATTTCAGTATGCAGTTTGAGTCGTCCACAGAAACGGCTATATAGGGAAATGTGTCATCTCATACAACCTGGGCCAGGGACTAAAAATAACCTACTTTCTGATGAAAAGCAAACACTCTTCATTTCCTCCATTTGATTTTCTACAGCCGGGCAGACCGAAAGTTATCAGGTTATTTTAAATGATTTCCTCTGAGGCAAATACTTTCTGGTTGATTGTATACATTGATGAGGACAACACACTATTAGGATGTATCTCTAGCTATTTATAATATTCAATTTACATGCTGCAGTGGTCATGTTCCCTTAAATAGGAGCAGTTTCCCTTATCATCGACATCATTAGCTCAAGTAGCAGTACTTCAACCATGACACTACAATTGAATTGCTGTTAAAAAGAAGAGATAACTGTTCGGTCCAGAAGCTGTTTTAAACTAGGATCATTAGTGACTTTTAAAAAGAACAACATGTTAACAGAGGTTCTGTTTTTCTTTGATATAACACACAGTTTTTTTGCTCCTATTCATTTCTCTTCTCTTGTCGCTCCACAATGAGACATTTTACTTTTTCCCTTGACCCGCTCCTCCTTTCACTGTTTCTGTTGCTAGACTTT
Organism: Notothenia coriiceps; assembly: GCF_000735185.1. Taxonomy (NCBI): domain Eukaryota; kingdom Metazoa; phylum Chordata; class Actinopteri; order Perciformes; family Nototheniidae; genus Notothenia; species Notothenia coriiceps. Next base: position 65,085 of record NW_011366084.1, on the reverse strand, counting down.
TGAGAGAAATGAAAATGTGAAAGAACATGGTATTACACCATTGAGATATCACCGTTACCCTAACCCTTGGCATTGTATTGTTCTGCCATCTCACTCCTTTACCCCCATAATTATAACACTTGCCCGCAAAGGTAAAGTGTTCGCCAGCTTCTCCCATCCATTAGAGGTTTAAGATCTTTTTACTCTGCACCGTAAGACCCTCTGTCAGTGATGCGTGTCAGTACTACTCAAGTCCATTAATCATGACTCATGAAATTGGATCGCACTTATCCTTGTAAAATATATATCCACTGAAAAATGTCCCAACTACATCATTATTAAAAAGTATGTGTTGGTATTGAGCAAATATTTCCTGTTTACATATTTCCTCTACTCTGTCTACTACTTAACCCATAAGAACCCGACCAATTTCTACTTTTGGGGAAATTAAGGGGAACATAATTTAACTAAATAGACCACCTAGAACACATTTCTGACAAAAAAAACCCCTTAGTGTCAAATATCTGAAATGTGACATATATGTCACATTGGGCTTTAATGGTAAAATAACTGTTATCTACTGTATAACTTAACTATAACAAATTTGGAAAAAAATTTTGTTGAACATTCTTTTAATTGAAGAATATAGAATATATTAACTAAATATAATTGAATCAGCTAAATTAACTGAGCAGATCATAATCATATTTCTAATTGTGCATATATGTCACTTTGGGTTTACTGTGAAAGTTTAGGGTTAAAGTCCCGATCTGGTCCCGATGTGACATCAGTGTCACAGCGATGTTTGTCTCATTTGTTTCATATACATTTGATCAAGAAATGTTTCCACAACAGGTTAAATGTAATAAAGGACATATTAAGTAAGCATTTTAATTCTTAAATGGCTTGAATTATACATTTAGCAACAAAATGTAGCTAGTTCTGTCAAATGTGTTAGTCTGGCACATGGACATCTTGGACATGTCGTTATGGGAACACAAAATCAAATGACCTGGACCATGACGTTCAGTGTGTGTCACTCAGGGACGTTGAGATAAAAATAAAGGCTAAAGCTGTATGAGGAACTTTCCAGAACATTTAAAGTGCATGTGACACCCGTGTCACGGTGATTTTCAAGTAACAACACAGTTTTTATTTTAAATAGCTTAATGGCAAATTATCCTTTTGTAGTGACAATGGTACCCATCGTGACTGATTGTCAATATAGACAGCTCAACCCATCTCGCCACTCATTATGACTTAAGTATGTTATTCCAAAGTAAAAGGGGGTCAACTAAATTCGTTTTTTTAATAATATTGTTTTGGTATCCATAAGATTACTGGACAATTTTACATGATTGGTTTTTAGATAAAGAACATTAGCATATCTGCAATCACAGTGCTAACTTAAGAGATAAATTAGAAGCTTATTTAAACGGACACTAAAACTACAATCTACTTAATGTGTGCATGTTTATGAGAAACCACCAAACAATATTGGCAATAATTGATGAATAAGTGTTGGAAGGGAGGTTTGTTAATGTTACAGAGATGAGTGGAAAATGCTTTTGTCCTCTCTAGGACAGATAAGAGCTAAAAGCACGCTTTTAGGAACACTTCTATTCAATCAGCCTCTGACAGGTGGCTTCCGACACAAAATGGAGAGGATCCCGTCAGTGCTCAGTGTCAGATTCATGCATTTAAATATTATGACTTCCACACCCCCAGTGTCTTTTCCATTTCAACGATGACATTGTTGGACATGGATGGATTTTAAATTAAACTGTTTTTATATTACTGTTAGAAAAATATCACTCGTCACCGGCTTGGTCTTCAATATCAGGATACATTTATTTATATCCTTGCAAGAATGGAAGTAGTCATCACACACAGGGCTGCATGGGACAAATAGTTCCCAGAACAGTGTCCTTCAGATGCTTATACAAGAGAGGGAGTTGGTTACTGTTTGAATATTGGTTCAAAGCAGTATTCTGACATTAGTTAAGATTAGCTAAGGCCTGTGTAAGCAATATAACATGACAGTGACCCATATGCCTATCTCTCTAGAGCAGTGGTTCCCAACCTGGGGGGCGCGCCCCCCCAAAGATCGCAGGGGGGGGGCGCCAGGCCTCAGATGATTTGAGGCCAAATATCATATTTAGACTTTTTTTATTTTTTACTTTTTAAAAAAAAAATTTATGCCCGTCTTCTTTGTAAAGATAATTTCTTTCTTTAATATGTAACGTAACAGAAAAATACGGAAATTATCGATGATTGAACCTTAAACATAAGTTAATTAATTAGTTATAAACAATATACAATAACATTACATCTCTGTTCCCGAAAAGATCACTGTACTACATAACGCAATGTTACATA
>NW_011366084.1:42680-62710 GCF_000735185.1 Notothenia coriiceps | reverse complement strand
TCTCCTGTCGGACTGAGATAACATCAACTCAGGGAGGTAAAGGACTCGCTGAGTGATTATATTGTAAACTTTAGTCTATTTAATATAGTATGTTAGTATGTTCAAAATAAGTTAAAAAATAATTCCAATGTCAGTAAAAAATTAAAAACATAGTTTGGAAGGGGAGTGATTAGTAAAATATGCATAAATAAAAAGAAAGAATACAGACTAGGTAAGATAAAGATAGGAGAGAGGAGTATATCAATGATTTCTTATTGGTTGTGAGCATATTCTAATGGCTTTTGGAGTATTGAAATATATACAGTTCTGTTTCATATGATTGTTGAGAGCTGTATCCATAAATCTCTTAATTTGTGCACCAGATTGATGCCTTTAACTTCAATTTAAAGAAAAAAATCTTACCCCCCTGTAGGATGTGAGGTCATCACAAATAAAACAGGTTCATGGATAGATAAGTTTGCACACTCATTATATACACTACACATTTTTCTTGGATTAGTTAACACCATAGTCCCTAATATATTTTTTTAGAAAGGCAGGAAATGGAATTAAATCGAGAACAATGTTTCATTGCAGAGGACCCCCTGTTTTGTGTCCCCCCCACTTCTCAAGCCAAAGTTACACCCTTGTGTGTGTGTGTGTGTGTGTGTGTGTGTGTGTGTGTGTGTGTGTGTGTGTGTGTGTGTGTGTGTGTGTGTGTGTGTCCATGGGGATGTGATTGGCCATAGACTTGGAGTGATGCTGAATGTCTGCTGTGACTGGATAAGCTGTGTGTTTGCCGAGGTTCACGCTGAGGATACAAGATAGGGCCCAAGTAATCTGCTCTGCTAAGGTGATGGATAAATCCCCCCCCCCAGACTGTCACATGCGCGCGCACGCGCACAAACACACACACACACACACACACACACACACACACACACACACACACACACACACACACACACACACACACACACACACACACACACACCGTGTGAAGATGTCATGCCTAGAAGCTATGTCAGTTTTTGAGACTTTATTGTGAACAGAGAGAGCTTGGCAAAGGCCAGTTTCATCAATCAATGTCACTGGAGTCAAGGCTTACAGGAGACTTTGAGATAAGGGTTTCTTTCTCTTCTCTCCCTGCACACTTATTTGTGTTCAAATTCATCTCTTTGAACTTTGATTGCTACCGTCAAATACCCCAGCATGGGAATCCCTACGTTTTCTTTTGTGCCAAGTACATGTTACTGTTGTTAGCTGACCATGTGTTTGTATTCATGAGTTACGCAGTGTTGGGGTACACATACCCAAATATATGAGAACATCCCTGTTTTATGACTACAAAACCAGACTTGTTTTAAGCTTGATAATTAAGCATTTTTCTTAAATGTTATGATTTTTAAAATGAAAACGCGCGCTGAGAATGTTCAGTTAGGTGCTGAAGCTTCTGTTTTCAACCATTACGGCCCGTCCACACAGCGGCGTTCGTTAAAGCTTCAACGCTTCAGCCCATTCACTTTGAATGGGGTGACGTCACGCTTTGCCGAATTGCATTGTGGGAGCGAAGCGTAGCAACTTTTGAAGCTTCGACGGAAGCGTCAGCCAATCGAATCATATGCCAGTACAAGCTCTAGCCAATTAAACTGCTGCTTGTCTCTCCGGGGCGGGAGATTGAGGTGATTGGTTGTTGGTCTAGCTTCAGACATGCCCACCGGCAAGTGACAACGCACGCCGGCGGCATTTCATCTTAAAGAAACATGGTCAAATGTAAAGTTAGAAATACTTTGCAGCCCTTAACATGGCTCTATCGACAATTTCAGTCTGTTGTCCACCACTTTGCTTCAGATTGAAATATCAGCAGCTGTTTGACGGGTATTATATTCGGAAATCCTCCAACTTTCATCCAGTACCATAGTCAGGTCAAATCGTTAAATGTGTCCAATACTTTGGTTTATGCCAAAAATAACTAGAGCACTGAGGCCATTCCCAACAACCTCAGCGTGACAAGACTGGTTTTCCGGTTTAGTATGTTTCCTTCTATGCTTAGGAAACACACAATGTGTATGTTAGTGTAACTATTTGTGTCTGACAACATTGACACGGAATCAACACTTCATGTCTGTGGTGACAGTGGCGACTGAAATGAGAGCAGCCTGCAGAAATGAGAGGCCCATTATTGTAGAACTTAAGATGCCGTATTAATCTGTATTCTGATGTTGACGCTGTCTAATTAAGACTTGTCTGCGTAAAATATACAGTATGTGCACATGGCATGGACGTTAACTGCTAATTACGACGCTGTGATTTGCTCCTTGAATACAAAATGATCATGTTCACCGCCCCCTGCTCAGGCTATCAATCAGCTTGTCAACACAAAAGCCATAATCCGAGTTTGATGGGGAGAAGCAGGGAGGGAACCTGGACCATTATAATATTTTAATGAAAACAAAGATATAAAATAGGGGTTCTAGACACAGGAAATGTAACTATCTGTCTCACCTCGAACGCCCTTCTATCCTCAGTAAATGATGTTTGTGATGCTTCTGCTGAATCCCCGTCTCCAAGGTAAAATGATGTAAAAAGGATGAAACGCACTGTCCCAAGTATTCTGTCGGCGGCACGTTTTTTAGTCTTTAGGTTCTCACAAACCACTTGTAAAGAAGCTGCCATTTCCCACTGTGCCGATGGCAGGGAGCCCTGCGTAAGGGTGCCTCAGTTTAACTGAAAACATTTGAAGTGATCTCATCTCAGCTCACCTTTAGCATCAGGTGTCAGTCCTCATCTTCCTCCCCTGCTGTCCCTGCGTTTCCCCTCATTGCTGCATTCTTGCATCTCTCACTTCACTTGCTTTTGCTTTTTTTGCTCCTGTAATGAAAACAGCATACATTTAGTGTGTGACGTCAGCTAGTTTGCTCTAAAAGTGAAGCCACAAAGCGGTGAATATACGAAACTGTCTTTACTTGTCAGGTTGGTGAACGGAGCCCAATGCAGCCTTACAGATCAAAGAAGGCTGTGAAAAATGTTTTGACAGTACTTTATTTTTCATTTTGAATCAAGCCGGCATTTCCTATTTGGCTCAGAAAGCTTTGTGAGTAAAGAACTGACCAATGAGGTTCCCAGAGTTGAAGGCTGATTATTCGAAGGCTTGTGTGCGTGCAGAAGTTAAAACATTTTGTTATCATTTCTTTCAGTATAAGTGCTATATAGCTGTGCAGTAAAGAAAATGCAATCGCCCCCCCCCTCCATCTTCAGATTCCTGAAGCCGCAGAAGGCAACACAACTACGCCACAAGTTTATTGATAGAGAGCTGTTGAGAGTCAACAATGTTGTTTTTTTTGGGGATGATGCAGACGTGCCGCTCTGCGGAACAGAGATGGAGGACTCAGGGCAAAAATCAAACTGTGTTTATGTTTACAGGCTGCCACTATTCACCCACTCTAACAACATCTTCACGTAGCCAAACAGAGCCAGTTGTGGCTTAATGATCCGCAGTATAACACAATATATATAGATACAAATATCATAGTATGTTGGCCTTGACTGGATAATAACACTTGTTAGTATGTGGAGGCTGTTTGTGATTTCTATGACATTCAGTTGTGAATTCTTTTTTCTTCCAGTCTATGCATTCTGTTTAAAAGCTGGCATTTCCAGTTCCAGATAAAGATTAAGCTACAGTTGTATTGTAAGTATATGAATATTTGTGGAATTAGTTGTCTGAAGGTAAAAATGTTTTTGAAAAATTATAGATTTAAACATTACAAGGAATTATTTTTTATTTTACGAAATATTCTTGCTCCAATCCATATGAGCTGGCTTTTAACCTTCCAACAACATAAAAAAATATGAAGACAGATATTCTAAGCTTTATTCAATAAAGAACAATTTTCACATGTAAACAAACTAAGACATACGGTTCAGCTCCTAGCAGCCACCTACAGCGTGTGGTACAGGTTGTAAACAGCATCAGATTTAGCCGTTACAAAGCTACGTTGCACTCTGAGTTTGCTATCAGTCAGAAATGCAATATACGGAACATCGCTGGGAGACAGGCACTCACTGTCTGACAATAACGGACAATTTGCATTTCCCAACTCTACCACACACTGCTTTCCATGCATCACTCTGCTGCTTGTTTTCCTGTACGTACTGTATACACCTAGGGATTCTCTGAAGCAACAAGCTTGAGTGTTTGTCAATTTCAGTACCAGGAGACTCTAGGCTTAATACAAGCCTGTCCCATTCTGAGCCAGCCTCATTGATTAATAACATAGCAAAGGTCTAAATCTCTCTCTTTGTTTTTGTTCTTCTTTCTGGCTTCTTGTTTTCTCACACTCTAGGTTTTTTTTGTATTTAACAGGAAGGAAAATAATGCTGCAGAACAGCTTGTCTTCATTATTGAACCATGTTCTGTGATCAGGATGAATGACCAATGAGTCATTTAAAACAAATAAGTCATTAATTAACCTCAAACTCAAATGTTAACGTCCAGCTGTTGTAAGAGCTTTCAACTGAGTATGTGAAGCAGAGAAGCTGCATTCATTCTGTAATCTATTCAGTTTATTTTCATTTTCTGATGTCCTGTAGGGTTGATTCATGAATCTCATTCTTCATGATTGGGCAGCTATGAATATTTGTTTAGCTGGAAGTGTTTTTGAGAGGTCACATTGTGTTCTATGAAAAGCAAGGTGAAAACGCAAATAACTGCTCAGTGCACATGCAGAGTCAAAGGCTGTCAAACTTGAATGAGCTGCAATATATAATATCTTTCAAACCACATATTTTGTATTAAAGCAATAAAAGGGCAGTTGGTCGTTTTTAAACCCTGGACATTTCTGAATCCATTTCCGTCCCCTATGCATAGATCCCACGCTCGACAAAAAGAGATTTCAGCTTCAGTCTCGTTTCTCCCGTGGCCTTTTCCTCCAAGAATCAGACAGGAGGTGACAGACATATCATTGCCAACCTGAAGTCACTTTAGCAAAGTGCCAACTCTAGCTGTGTTCCACCAAAAACCTCCAGTGGTAATGATACCCTTTCCTTTGTCAGTGGGAGCATGATGCAACCATGCTCAGCTTGATTTACTATCAGTGTGATGCTCTCACAGATAGGCACTTAATCGGGAAATCAGACCAATGAGCAGCACCGGAAGCACAAGGCCTATAAAGATGGGATGGTGGTTACGTGTTATCCTTTAGGGATCTTGAGCTTCCCACACATCCTGTTTCTTTATATGCATTTTGTGCTGCTTGACAAACATAAACTATCGATGAAAGAAGAGGAGGGAGAATTAAACAGCATCCTGTGCCTGACCCCTAAAACTCCACTTTATTTATAGACACAGCATAATGGCCTCAGTAATGGCCAAGACTCCATGTGGAAATCAACAAATGTCCTTTTATCCACATTTTTTTGGGAGAAGCTTGTGTCACATGCAGCTTACAAAGCCAAAATTGAGTAGACTTATTAAAGAATTCCTCTATCTCTAATCTAACCGGGTAATTGTAGCCATAAGGTTTAGAGAGAGAGATATAAATAACTTTTTATTTAGTTAGATATCTTCCACATCACAGAGGATTATATAAAATAACCCCTGTTTAAGGGTTAGTAGGGGCACATTCGGGTCGTTTTTTAATCTGTTTTATATGTCTTCAGCCCGAGTGTGAGATAACGGCAACCCAAAAGTACGCGGCCTATTGATTTGAAATGCAGCCAGAATCATATCTGATCTTGAGCCAGAGGGAAGTCTGCTTCGAGGTCTGTCCCAGTGCCCTGTAATGAAGAGCGAATGGCTGTGTGCATTCAGATGATAAGCCATTAACACATCTACACTGCCTCAGGGGCACAAACCTGCTGCGAGACACTGACAGGGAAAAGCCTTAATAGCAGTTAACATTATACACGCCGTATTGCATCTATTTGGAATGTATTAGCAGTTCCTCATTGATGTGTTTGCTAATTTGCCTGTAGTATTTTGAATAACATTTGAATTTTGCGTGCATATGTAAGCAGAGATGAATTACCAGAGAACGTGGAGCTACTGTAATAAGTATTAAAGCCAAGACATATTGGGAACAAAAACAGGAAATGAGCTGGACAATGTGATGGCGTCAGTTCATAAGAACTTCTGGATGACAGTTTTATAAAAAAAGACCATTGGTTGGAATCCAATAAATAGAAATGTGCTTAATTAATTTCCTAGCAATTCCCTCATAGCCCAAGTCATCCCAAACAGCAGCTGGGCTCCAACTGCTCACCTCTGTCAGGGATTAATCACCTGGACAACCACAGGAAATTAGCTTCGTCCATAGTTGGGGGTAAAGTTTTTGCTAGCTGATGTGTGGTTTTCTTTGTCCTTACATGAACCCATTCACCATCACCACACAGCGCTGTTATTAAATCTCAGAAGGCCTTTCATTGCAGTAAATGAAGATGGTTGCCTTGTGTCCTTTTGAATAGGGCAGATATTATCTCTGTATTGATACAGAAACATATTACATCTATTTGTATCTGTTTGTCACTGCGGCCACTTTTTTTGTTTCTTTTTCTTTAAAGTTCATGTTGCTACTCTTTCCCAAAGATGTTTGCTATGCTCATTTTGCTCAATATGCACTTCAAATATTGTTTTTAATTAGTGCTAGGCAGTCTTCACTACTCAGAGATCAACATGAACTCTATACACACTGGGTTGTTTTCAAGCTATTACACCTAGGTTTAATAGTTTCTGATAAGGGCTATTAGAGATGATGAGCCACACCATCATCACAACCGCCACCCCCCCCCCCCCCACTGTGCGCCATTTAGTCCGGCTTATTGGTTAGGCGCAATCCATTCTCAATGGCCATTCTCCAGATGTAATGCTCGCAGCATAATGAGTTCAATAATTAAAGTCTTTGTAGACGTAGAATTGTAAGGCTAGATTGACAGATAATTCAGCTTTACTCAGTTCACAGAACATTTTACAGTTGTTCTTATTAAAAAGCAACAGGGGTTTGCTCTTTCCTGACAAGTCCTGAGATGTAGAGGAAGTTGTATGTTATGCTCAAGAGAGCGAGAAATAGGAGCTTGTTAGGGTGAAATAGATAATAGAATGAGAAATATGTGAAACTGCAATAGAGAACTGAGTTTAGCATAGTTACTGATTCTGTTTTGAGCAGATTCAGACTCAACAAGTTCCTGAAATGAGTCGTCTGCTGATTATTTGGGGGAGAGATATGTAAGACATTTATTGTGTTTGCTTTAAATCAATAAAGAGAGCTTGTGTGAGGGGAAAAAAGCTGAAAATAAAGATGCACAAGCAATGCATTGTTTAACTCCTGAACGTTTTCCCATTCCACGGAATAGATAGGGAGCTCTGCAGGAAGCCCAGACGGGTAAAAAGGCTGTCAAACATATGCAGGGAAAACTGCACTGAGGTAGAAGTTAGATGGGGAAACGCTGTAAGAGCTGAATATATTCTCTACGTGGAAGCTTCAAGCTCGGTGTTAATGGATGATGTATTGTCAAACAAGGCGGAAAAGGTGCAGGAGTTCCAAGTGTAGAAAACAATTAGTTCTTACGTGTTTTGGAGGCTATTTTGTCAAAGAGTTCACGACCCCTCTCTAATAAGATAACTTGTCAAACAGTTTCCTCTGAGCATCGCTTGCATGCTGTTATCATCTGGCCGTATTTCATCAGTATCCTGGATCTGACGTCATCTGTTTCCTTTGGCTTTTGGCTCTCTGTGAATCATAGGTATGGTCGTGCTGGAATGCTGATTTTTGAAGAAAGTACACATTCTTGATAAAGCTTTCTTAAACAAAACAGCCAATCCCAAGAGCTTCATATGTTTCAACTGGAATTTTGCTTCTATGGGATGTACATAAGTAATGTACAAAGGCGTTGTACAGACACCTATGTGTGTGTTTCGTTAATGCTCGTATGGATCAGGAGCATAATGTGATGTAACAAAAGTATAAGAAGCTTGTTAAGCAAACCAGAATGTGAAAAATCTGGAAGATATTAGGACATGGAAATCAATTTGATCCTGGTCATATTGCTAACAAGCTTCTACATCCGTGAAACACACATACAATAATTTGCATGTATCCAACATTGACAAGCAGAGCAACGATAAGTGGTTTGAAGAGGATTTAATTTCCTTTTCTCTGCTATGCTTTCGCCACAGTACTCACTTGTGCTAATACCTACTGTTGTTATTGGAATATGTTAGAATAATAGGATCAAAAGAAGTGAATTATTATTGGAAGATGTTTGGTCTTTATAAGCCAGAAATGCTAGGTGATTTTTTTCAAGGCACATGTACTGTATGTCTACTTTGAAAACATATCTCAATGGTGACTATTTTAATCCTTACCAATGGAATAATATTTGAAAACACTTTTTAGAATGTTTGAAGCTAACAGCCCTTATCTTAAGGCATACCATATGGTGTCTGTGAGTTAGGGAGTTTAAAGCTTTATATGTCACATTGCTGCTTTTCTTTAACAGGGCCACGCACATGGTTGGAAGGAGGCTAGTAATCCTTGGAAACTCCACATTGTAAAACAATCTTATTTTTTCCCAGCTCAGTGAGTCAAGGGGCATAAGCCCTCAGACACCTATCATCCAATCCATTTTAACACTGAAACTTTGTTTGCCACACTTAATGAATGTAGAAGAGGACACACACACTTGGGTAATCAGGCGGGCAAATGAATGGTAACATTTGAATACAATTATGCTTAATGGTGTACCTTTATTTCTTTGCATGTTTCAGACGGGAAGGTGGAGGTGACGAAGGAGAGCATGAAGCTGTGCACCATGGGACCGGGGAAGGTGTTTGGAGAGCTGGCTATTCTCTACAACTGCACCAGGACGGCCACGGTCAAAAGTGAGTCTGGAAAAAAATCCACAGTGATCCCATCAGTGTTAAATGTTCACATGTTGCCCAGGTGACAGATAATGCCACCTGTTCTCACACACACACAAGTGAAAACTGTTCCCCTGGTATGGACGATAAGGGGTCTTTTTGCCAGTAAGATCAGTCGTACGTTGACTCAGAGAGAAGGATGACACAGTCGCACTTTAGCACAGATAGCATTGTTCCTCGTGATGAAACACCAACACTAGCCTCTCTGTGTTTTCTAGGCATGCACCATATGGATTTCTTTCAGCCTATATTGATAACCCAAAATGACCTGCTTCTCATGGCAGATACCATTAAGATAACGGATTCATATTTAAAAAAAGAAGTGTATACCCTGTGGTTTGTTTACACCTGAGGTAAAGAAAGAGTAGTGAGACCTTGTGATCAAAGATGGGTGAAATAAGAATCCATAGCTCTTGACAGCAACATTAAAAAACAGTTCCTACTCTTAAAATGTGAATTTGTTTATTTTATTTAAGTACACAAATCTATATTCTCTGGTCCAACTCTAAACATTTTGATTAACGTCCACGCCCCAGCGACAACTTGTTTCAATCTTGTTCTTCTTCTACTCCGTTTTTATTGGCGGAAAGCTAGAAAACTTAAAAAGGTGCATACCACCACCTGCTGTAATAGAGAGTGTCGATGTTGCGTCAATGAAAAGCACGTTTGTATCATTGGTTTCCAGGAATAATATCTCATCATTTACATTTCTCAATATTTGCCGATATTCTTTGTGCATCCCAAGTGTTTTGGAAACTCCCCCTGAGATCTGAATTTCAAGGTCTTACTCTTTCATGAGCCAAAGCTCCTGCTATGAAGGATGCACACTGGAAGAGTGTGTGGTTTGTTAGACTGGCAATTTGAATAGTCAGTCTAATAGAATTAGAAGAGGAGACTGAGAAAGTACTGGACAGATGGAGGACTACGCACATTTGAGACCTAGTGTGTTGGAAGCAAGTGTGTCAGGAAGAAAAAATGTGTGTTTATGTAAGGCAGGAAATGGGAAAAAGCTGGAAATGTGTCTTAAGATGGGATAATAAATAAATAAAAAAGGGAAATAAGATAAGGTCTGGTGGTTGAAGGCGTGCAAATTGAAATAAATGAAAATCGGCATGTGTCCAAGCGAAGAGCATAAAGCGATTTGACCTGTATACAATCCCACACTCTGTGAGCTAGTTGATTTTTTGCGTGTGACCCCGGTATGAATGCAGGCATGAAGGGCAGGGGGGGGAGGGTGGTCCCTCTGGCCTTTATTTGAGGGCAAGGAGGCGTGAGTTGGAGTGTGGAGGAAGCTGAGGTCGATGACGGTGTCAGCGAGGTTGCACTCTCCTTCTGACCCCTTTCTAATCCCATGATCTTCTACCTCTGACCCTACCTGACGTAAACCCCCAGCTCCCGTTGCTATGGCAACAGGTTCCCACACAGGGAATTGAGCCAACTCTTCTGGGATAAAATATCCCCCTTCCTTACAGACGACAGAGTGTCTTGTCTTTTTTATTTTGTATATTCTTTCGCCTGCCACCAGCCCATTGGCGAATGCGCGGCAGCGCTTTGCGGGAGAGGTGGCCGGCTAATAAAAAAAACTCAGCATGGAACAAATGATGTAACTGTCTACATTGGCTGAAGTGTGTTTACAGTCTAACGGGGTCACAGGCGGAGTCTCAGAGGGTGGATGGTTTAATGCATGTCTCTACATAGTTAAGGAATAAGAAATGTAGTCGCCACAGGATATCAGAAGTGACGGCCTCCCATTGAAACGCATGGGGGTTCAGCTTCCAATCAACACATTGAAATTGATCTGTGGAACCCTGTAGGATGATAGCCATAACCAGTGTGTAATTTCAATTTCCATCCTAAGTATCCTAAGTCTTAGCATGAACAATTACCGGTACAGTAGAATTAAGATGATTAACCTGCTAATGTGGACAGAATGCCACCTCCATCCTTTAACTGCAAATGTGACTCAAAATATAATGACATTATTGCTATCCGTGAAAGATTATTGGAGTCATTTGTCTAATAAGAAAACTCCTTGAAACAATTACGAGCAATAATTCATTTAGAGAAATGGTTTGCTGTTATGATTTGAATACAGTCAAACCAAGCAGGAAAAACTGAAGGCCTTTCCACCGCAGAGGGTTTAGACAGCCGACATAATGATAACATTAGCAGTGTTTGTTTGTTTCAATTGTGCTGCAGTGTGCATCTTTTGTTCCAGTGATAGTAACATTAGCTTGAACAGTCCTGTTTCAGACGCTTTTAGTCCTTAAGCACCCTAACAGTGATACAGCATATTTGAGCGAGGCCATTGAAAAACATTTCCAAAGCATCCCACAGAGTTTTGATTGTCTTTTCCATCTTGCAGGCATGATGTGCTTTCTGCTTTTTTGAGCCCATTATGAAAATCACTGACTAGAAACTAGCTTGATTTTGAAAATTCATCAGTGCAAGCACTGTGTCTGTCGGCTGGTTTTCCAAATCAATCTGCACTTACAACAAAGGGATAAAATAACTTTGACAACAACAACAGCAGTTAGAATGTGATAGATTAAGCATTCCAGACTTAATTTCAATTCTCTGCGAATTGTTTATCAAACCACAGGGGTATGAAACAGTGATCGCCTGAAAAGGATGAAAAACATGTTTTTGGATAAGGTTGGTGCTAATGGCATGAGCAGAATCTATAATTTATGGTACAACGTCTAACGAGCAAAAAAGCCATAATAAAAACGCTTGGCAAAACAAATAAATAATACACTTAGTCTATTTTAAAGGTTTCATTTCTGGACTGTTTAAAACATGTGTATTGAACCCCTTCTTTTGAAGGAACTTGTGTAAGTATTATTCCAATAAATTAATCTGAGGCATACCTGTATGTATTGCAGGGACAAGAGCAAAATGTAATGCTATAATAACAGGATTGGTTGAGTTTGTATTAATTCTTGCATTTCCATGTAAATACCTGGATAGACTGACAGGGATTTCGTTTACCATCAACCCAGTCCTTTTCAGCCTTCAGGTGATTTCATGTGTGAGCACTTGCTTGGACTTTCCCAGGAGGAATAGATGCTTTAGAGTAAGTTTGCCCTGGCTGGAGAGTTTCGAGCAGCACTTACACCCAGCCTGCGGAGTGTCCCCAACAAGCTCCCTCAGTCAATATGTTGTGTTAAGTTCCAGGATACAGACACTTAAGTGTAGAGCTATGGACACATTTGGGGGATGGCTCTGCCAGCAAATAACGAACAAACTCCTGTGCAGCCTGAGAGAAAAATGTTGCCTTCGAATTAGATGTTCCCCTTGCAATCAAATCCATATCACATTCCTTTCACATCACAACGACCCAGAAGATGCTGGATAAAGAGAAGAGAGGAAGAAAGAGTGAGAGATAAAAGAGAGAGGTGATACATACAGGACAGCAGTGACAGCAAATTGAGGGGAAAAGGACAAAATGGGTATTTATTTGAGAAAGAAGAGAGAAATACGGTGGCTGCTAAAATAAGTTCTTTTATTGCATCAAATGTCACTGCTTCAAGAAGGCTTGGACAGCATAACAGAAAGCAATTCAGCCTGGCATAAAGCTGCACAGCAGGTGACAGCAGTAAGCATCACTGCGCCACATGACAATATAGGAAACCATCAACAAAACAATATTGTTGCTTTGGCTCCATCTTTTTCTTGAAAATGACCACTTAAAGTTGTGGACCCTAGCATGTAGTTACAAACGTAATAGTCACTGGGAAAAAAGGTTTTTTAGACAACTTGCAATTATTTGTTTTAATTATTATCCATCCATTGTTAATTAAGTAATTGTTTGATACATCAAGAAACAGGACCCTTCGCAGCAATTTTCTACAGCTCAGTGTGATTTCTTTAATTGCTTTCTTTTGTAAAACCAATTGTCAAAAACACAAAGATTTTCAATTTAAAATGATATAAAAGAAGGAAAAGCAGCAAAACCTCACAATGTCATAATTACCTGTAGACGTTGTTTTGCATTTTTGTTTGAAAAAGTAAATAACCGAAGCAAATGTCAATCGATTCAATAATTCATTTTAACACCTAATCAACATCCAACAGGAGTCAACTTGACCTTGTCAGCTACATGGTTTCATTTAAACTTGTCAACAAGCCCTCACTTGTTCTGAACTTACTGAATGTCAAGCTGATTCTGTTTGTGTTCCTTATTAAATATTAAGCCCTATAGATAGACCTTTCACAGAAAAATCTAGTTCTTTCCAACAGCTTGTAACCAAATCCAAAGTATTTCTATTTTTTTTTAATGAGATTTAATTCAGAATACGAAAAATCAGTCTCGAATGTCAGGACAGAAACTCAGCTGTGCTCTTAGGCCACGATTTCAGTTGTGTCCGCTAAAGTTCTTTATCGTATAGAAAGTTTGTCCACACGAAGCCGAAACGGAGCCGCGGCTTCGGAGCCCGAAACCGATACACTTTGAAAACGGCTCCCAAAGTGGGTAAGTCTGGAGACGAAACGCTTGCAGCTCCGTATATGCCCTATATACGTTCATAGCCCCGCCTCTCCTGCTCCCCCCCGCGTCATTGCTGATGCGTTTCGCCAACAACAATGGCGGATCACAGGGTTACGTTCGTGCTCCAGACGCTACTGACCATGATACAGATTTTACCTTTTATTACCTTGTTTGTTTGTTTATGCATTATGCACATGCTTGGGGGGTCCTATTCGCTGCTTTTTGTGTATTTTGTGGCGGAAGTACAGCGCCACTTACAGGCCCGGCATATGTACTACAGCGTCTCCAGTGGTTTCGAGCGGTTTCGTGTGGACGGACACGTTTCTTGAGCCGATTCCGTGTGGACGGAAGACTTTTTGGAAATCGACTTCGGTTCAAAATCCGTTTCGTCTCCATGTGAACGGGGCCTTAGTTGGAATCATATGCACACGTGAATGTTTTTACATGTGATAAGGTTTTCAAATAAAAACAATGAAAGGATTCATGTTAATAAGCATATAAAGGGATTTCAAGATCTCCAGAGGTGGAAGGCAGCATGCACTTGAAAGAAAATCCTATTTACCACTCAAGTGTATGGATGGGTATTTGCCATTAGAAGCACATTTGTCTCACTTTCTGTCAGTATTTCCACTCAATCCCTCAAACAAACACACATACAGAGCAGTTCTCACGGTCTGCAGGTAGTGGAGAAACAAGCATTGTAATGAAAATGGTGGTATTAAATTGACAATTGGAAAGTATAAATCACAAACTGAGAGCCATTTCATTTATCATTATGAACAAACTTGTTTGTTTGCCCACCAAACAAGTCAAAATGAGTTTGTTTTCTATATATTCTGAACGATCAGAGTCATTATTGAATTATAGTATTATGGTCGTCATCCTGGAGGCAACTACTAATTGTTTAAGTTGTGTTTTTTTCTTATTGAAGATGGAGTGTTTAACTTTTGTCTCCCATTATGGCAGTGAGATTACCATATGTGAGAGAACATGGGGAACAAGCAGAAACCAAGAGTATGGCGGGAAATACTAAAAGGGGGTGTAGAGAAAAAATAAACTTGTTGTTCAGAGGAAGGATTAGAAAAAACGTTTGCAAAGCATGAGTTTAAGAGTTCGCTCTTGGGGGCAAACTGGGCCCATTTAAATGTCAAAGTAGTCTTGCTCGCAAAGTCCTGCTATCCAGATTTAAACATCCTATAATGGAACATTTAAAGACAATAAAAATGAGAATGTTCACTTCATTATACCAGCAATAAGTGTTTCCTATACATTACGATATATGTACCGCAGTTATTCCTAAAGAATACGATAGAACGCCTCAGTTGGGACACCTTGCAGTAAGACCATAGTGTTTCGGGAAAATATGAAAACTAGTCAACAAGTCTACAAAGGAGTCAATACAAAAATGTAAATGACTGAATCCTCCAGCTTTTACCATTCTGAGGGGCATTAGTACAAATTCAAACTTGACCAAGTGAAAGCATATTGATATAGGAAGTAACGAAGAAGAAGAAGTTCTGCTGTTTAAAGAAAATCTAACTTGCATTGCGGTTTAACCATCTTGCAATGTATCTTTACATTTCTAATGCCAACCAATCCATATCCATGAAAAGACAGGCTATCATAATTATCGCAAGTCAACATTTAATTTCTCAATAAATCCCTTTATTTGACATTTATACTCTCTTTCCCCCTGCTAATTTGGATTTAAGATAAAAAGGAAAATGAACATAGTTGGCGGCCGTCCAAGCCCCGAGTCTGTTCGGAAGATTTACGGCTCTTCATCTTCATGAGCGTGTATGTTAAGACTTTACAACATGTGCCATTGACTATATATACAGTAGAGCTCTAAAAGACTTTCTGCAAAGAGTACAAGGCCAATGTGCTTTTCCTATTGTCTATTTCTTTCCTACACATCAGGGTGAATTCAGTCCTCTGAGGCTGAGCTACTGAATGCTTCTGGAAGCACCTCAAACCCTTGCAGACAGCACAGACATGTATAATTAAATACTTCATGATTAACGTGCGGTAGCTTATATTTCAGGTGCAGTCTCAGAGGTGAAACTGACTTTCACCTCAGCATGCTTCATAGATAAAGCATGACAGCTGACAGCTAGCACAGGGCCAATGCGTGGGCATCAGTAATCACACATACATTACAAAAAGAAAAGCGCTTTATACCGTGGTATCACAGAGAGAAAATGAAGCCAGAGCAGCAGCATTGTTCTGGAGATTTCTAAGAAAGGCCCGTGTGACAGTGATAGCTCAGCTGTTTAAAAACCCCTTCCTTCCGCTCGGGAGTGCACAACCAGTCGTCTTTCTAATCAATCTGAGGCAGGGATATGTGCATGTAAGTGTGTGTAAATGTGTGAGTGTGTGTGTGTGTATTAGACAAAGTCTGGTAAGTCTCAGGATTCACCCTGTCCACGAGGAATGAATCTTGTTTTGGCAGAGCGAGAGGAGTTACAGGTTGGACTCCTCTGAGAACCAGGCACCAAGTTCAACATTATGACTGCAGGAGAATAGCAGCTTTGGCTAGAGGCTGTTGTGTTTGAATAATAAAACATGTAGATTTTAAGACTGTCAGTGTGTCCTCTGAGTCTCTTACTCTTGAACTTTCATCACAAGGAAAAGCAGACAAAAAGATTATTTTTGCACTTGATAATACATTTCATAACTGTAACATGAAATCCTGCATTTCTTCCACAACATCTGTAATAGTCTTGGCTTCCTCTCCCTCTTTGAGACAACTCTCATGTTGGCACGGGTACAGAATACCAACCAACCAGGGGAGAATAACTAAACAACGTTTTATACAATTCTTTATTTTCACTGTGTTCAAAATAAAATGAGAGGAGAATGTAAAAGCACAGTCCAAATAAAAGGCATGATTTGTGTTTTTTGAACAGTGTGAGCACTTTATCTTTGTTCTTCAAATGTGTCAGTGACCTATAAATTCAGCTGAGTATCAAAACAATAACACTATTCAATCTAATACCTCATCATAAAGGACTTATCTATAACAACAAGGCTGTCATTCATCAAGATATCTTTTAATATATGAACAATTAGAAATATGGTACTCGGATCATCTTAATATGACATTTTTACCACTTTTATACCTTCCCTTACAGTTTATTCATTTAGCACTTTCTGTAGGCCATATTCTTTTAAATATGCGGTATATTTTATCCCTTTTTTACTTTTACATATTTATAAGCATTGTTGAATGGCACCTCAGATTTAAGCTTTCTTTAACAAAACAAACAACTTAAAACTGTTTTATCTAGTCCAATTCGACTTGAGAGAAACGACCCATTTGCTGAAGAGGGTTCACATTGAACTGTTGAGTAAATAGACAGGCGGCCTCGTAGAAAACATGTGCATTTAGATTATAAGCAGTATGTAATATATACTGAGGAGGTATAAAAGAACTGCAGCTTTTAAGAGAACCAACATGTTCTACTCTAGGTGTAAACAAAGGGTGGTGGCGTGTGCAACCGAGCACCATCATTAGGCGTGGCCAGGCCCGTGAAGAGTTGGACATAAGGGCTCTTAGAATCAGGACAGCTAGTGAGTGCACCCTTAAGAAACATGGAGCCACCATCTACTGCTATTGTGTGTGTTCCAACCGTAGCACCATTGGAGGTGCAACAAGAACAAGGAAAAAGTATGTAAATGCAAATGCATCAAAAGATAAACATGCAAATGTAAAAACTGAGAGAAGCAGCAAAGTGGCGTAACACATCAGAATTCAAACGAGCAATTAAACACAGAAAAACAGAGATAATAAATATATCTGAAACCGCACTGCAGAAAGCAAAAGCAATTACTGATGGCTGCTAGAAAAACAAAGCTCATACATTGGCATCTCATTTGCTGTGACTGACATGGCAGTAATGATGTCCAGATATTTTGAGGCAAAAGTTGAGGCACACTCGTTCTCTTCCCATCACCTCGTGCTGGTGTGTGCATATCCGGGAGAAGTATACTGCCGTAGGACGAAGGCTTTCATTGGATAAGTGAAGAAAAATGCAGAAACGAGGACAGAGGGAAAGAGACAGAAAGAATGGCGTTGGAAGATAGAATTCCAGTGGGACGGAGCGGGGAAACATCTTCTGTTTCCAAGGCTGCCATGGTAACACTGTTGCCAGAGTGCAGAAAGAGATTGTAAAATGGTGATGGTGGCAGGGAAGCCCCCTCCCAGCTTTTTGAAGTTAGGGTTGTTACTGCCTGTATTTTGAGCTTTGCATGTGGCTTACTTAATTCAAAAAAAGGTATGAGTTCATGAGTCTGTGTGTTAAAGGTTTTCCCTGAGTGTGTGTGTGTGTTTGGTATGTGTGTGTCTGGACTATGGGCCCCTGCTGCTGCTGTTTTCCTTATTCTCAGCTGAGGCGCAGGTGTAAGCCCGGAGCTAGATGCTCTGCTGGGGCTCTACACAGCATGAAAGGTTAAGACAGCCGGAGACTCAGACAGAAGCGATACAGTCAGTGCGTCAGTCATAAAAAAGCCCTGCAGGTGTGGCTTTAAACTGCTTTTCCTGTTTAGGCTGATAGTCTCAAGTGACAAGACGTCTCATAATATGAACATGCTTCTTGCTCTGGGGGAATTTCGGGGTAACTGAGGACAGCGCACTGTGCTGGAGGATTATTTTGTTTTCTTACCTGTTTTACACTGTTATTTTCTGGTGTTATACTCCATTTACACCTAATGTGTTTGAGGCAGATTAAATAGTGAACGTAAATAGGGGGGGTTGCTCAAACCACCTAGAGACGCATTCTAGCCCAGATTTTTAGAAGGTGTAAATGTATCTGTCTAAGTGTAACCCCAGTATGAGAGTAGTGAGCCTGAGGGGACGGTGGAACTTTTCTCCCACTCGTTATTCTTCTATGCTTGTCAGAATAAATTGGCTTAGTTATTAGTCAGCTAGCTCTTATCGCTAACTGTGCAGAAGTTATTTGTATGCTGGCGTTTGTGGCAGTTACCAAACAGTTTCAGGTGTATTACCACCATCCTTTAAAATGGAGTTAAAATTTGTGGGAAGAATGTATTTCAATTGATCTTCTAACGGTTTAACAGATAAGTGCAAATGGAATCGGCAAAAATCTTACATCGATTTGATCTGGCTTTAAGACACTTGAGATGACAAGTGCATATGAGGTCTCAGAAACTGACATTGATCACTGGAAGATGATGCCTGCCAAACTAATCCTCCACAAATATAACAAGTAAGCATGTATGACTCACACCTGTTATATGGTTTTATCGATCTTATGAACATAATGATGCATCTATGGAAAAGGAAATCTGTAAATTACGTTCCCTTCTGAGCTAGGCGAATCAAAGGGAAGCAACACAACCAGAATGGGATTGGTAAAAGTTATAAGTTGTTTTAATGCACAACAGGTGAACAAAATGGCAGGCAAGCAGCCTGAAACAAACAAATTGCCACAAACACCGGTTTAAATAACAAACAATAGAGGCCACAAGGGCACAAGTTTAAATGGGCAACCAAACTAAGGGAGGACTCTAAAAAGTGAGTCTAAACGCATACAGGGTAACTAAATACTCACAATAAATAAAGAAGGAAACAAAACCTCAATGTAAAAGTGGTACAACTAGCAAAGGAAGGCTGTAAGAAAACACAGCTAGGACAACAGTCAAACAATACTAAACTAATCTAAGCATATCTAATCAAACTGATCTAAGCACATCTAATCACAACAATACTGCTAATCACAATAACACGGTCCACATAAGTTATCCCCCAGAACGAAGAGCAAATAGCGAGAGGCGTCTGTTCACTCAACAGAGCCTCCAGAGTGGTGATAGTCCGCGGCCTTTGTACTCCTCCCCAGCAGGTGTGCGCCGGCTGTGCGCCGATTGGATGACGTCAATCCAATCACCATCTTCAGAGGCGGACCAGAGGATGGGCAGCCAATGACATTGGGGCAACCACACAGCTCATTTACATAGTCACACACACACAGCTGCAAACAATCCAAGACAGGTTAACGAGCAGGCAGAAACAGCAACCGTAACACCCCCCCCCTTAAGACACAAACCCGCAGCTTCGTGAACCAAACACACTAACGAACTCCTATAACACACATTAACATCACAAACTCAACCTAACACACTAACATCTCAAACTCAACCTGGACAAAGCATCGGTCAACACATTCTCTGAGCCCTTTAAGGACGGGTGTCTACTATTGTAGTCCCGCACAATCCGAGCCCATTGCAGGAGACGCTGATTGTGCTTGGTTACGCCAGGGCAGAATATGAAGGGATCATAACAGCTGAACACCACAATTGGCCAAAGGCTTGGTCCAACATGAATCTTAAGATGTTGTAGAGCTAACACCAACACCAGGATTCGATAAACTAGCTGACGCTCTCGGGTTACCGGGAGTGTCGAGAAGTCTAGAGGCTTGTCTGAGCCGGCGTGTTGCGCTGGTCACATGACATCCTCACGAGGGGGAGCCACCATTTCTGGCTTCTCCTCAGACACAGCTTTATCTGGAAGCACCGACACAATCACAGGATCAGACAATGGGACATCAGAAACACTTTTACTCGCCTGTGCTTGCATTCCCTTGTCGCCGGTCTTTTATAGGGCGGATTATCCGTACCGGACCGATG
>NW_011366084.1:37395-42635 GCF_000735185.1 Notothenia coriiceps | reverse complement strand
TGTCGCTTCAAGCACATTCTTTACATGAAGTGACAAGTACTCAAATTCACCCCGAATACAAAAAAAAACGATTCTCAATGTGCACAATAACAGGAAAAGACCACAATTACTACTGTAAAAATGTTGTATCCGCTTAGCTCCAATCCTCTCCATCATGAACATCTCCAAAGACCTATGCAAGTCATAGCGAACACTAATTATTAGCGTTTCGGCACCATTAAAAAAAATTATTTTAAGTACAGTCATGCAAATTTCTTCATGTAATGTTTTCAATGTACATCATTACTGTAACCGTGGTATACAGTACATTCCATGGAGTTACCTTTTTCAATGGGGTGATTGACTGATAACAAGTGTTAATATTTTGCACATCAAGTGTCAATTAGTGTAGCTATGGTCTAAGTTTATGAGGAAGTGTTATCCACTGTGAGAAGATTATTTGTTGTTTTGTAGACATGAGTTACACAACAGATTTTTGATCTTTGTGTAGAGAATTGTAACTTCAGTTAGAGAATTGTGTGATCTGTTTTGCAAAACACTGCTTAGCATCTGCATTTTGTGTGATATCAATGAGAAATGGTATACTGTTGTAGAGAAATGGTTTTCTGTTTCGATGGCTGTGCTGTTGGTTTGATGAAAGGAATTTTGATTCTAAATAGTGGGTTTAGCGATTGAGAAAAACTGTAACAGACTAACAAATGACACAAACCATGAATGAAAGGAAGTCTGAGGTACACTTGTAGCTATATACAGAACGGTGTGTGTGTGTTTGTGTGTGTGTGTGTGTGTGTGTGTGTGTGTGTGTGTGTGTGTGTGTGTGTGTGTGTGTGTGTGTGTGTGTGTGAGTCAGATAAGGAGAGATTTTCGTTAAAGCAGCTGTTGTTGCTGTCATCTGAGAGATGTAGACTCTCTAACAAACGTTAGCCTGAATATCTCTGATACTGTAGGAATGCTAACACAGTGTTCCAAGAGCAAACACAAATCAGAGCAAGGAATTATATATAAACAATAGAATACAAGCTAATCATGTATTATTCATAGAAAATCCTAGAGACTTGGTTTTATTTTCCACTGACCTAAACTGATATTTGCTAATGTGGATTTGGCAGCCAGGTTTTCAGAAACAACAGCTTTAATGTATAAGCTGACTCACACCTACATTTTCTACATTTGATTCCATTTGCAATTATGGGAATTCTACATGAAAGTCCTGTGTCCTTGAAGCCATGAGAGACATGAGCTGTGTCTCCATGTACTTGACATTGATTGTTTCAAAGGCATGCGTCTGACAATGCTGTATTGTCACTTCAGCAGGAGCCCACTTTTGCAGTTTAGCATGTTGTTAGAATGTTGTCCTGTAATATAACTATGCTACCTGCAGCGCCTGTGATTACTGCCCTCCTGTCCTCTCTCATCCTCTCAGAAAATAATTGTAAAGTGTTGGATGGGGTTGTGGTAGGTGTGACATTACCCTTAGTTAATGATACAAAAACAAATGCTTTAAAAACCCTGATGCTTCTGTTAAATAAAGCTATCACAAGAGACACTTATTTTTTAATCTTTTAAAGGTGGGGAAGGTAAGTTTGAGAAACCGACTCGAGATACGCTTTTTGTTATATTCCATGGAATGCTCTTAACATCCCGATAGCAATGATTATCTTAAGTGCTTTGATAAAAAATCCATAAAAAAATGTCATCTGTGGAAGCTGTAGTACTATAAAAAGCACGACCAATCATCTGAGCCGGTCCGGCTAAAATAACTGGATGGCCTACCTGCCTGTCAGCCTTCCATCTGTGGACAAACTTATCTCGTGCCCTGTGTGTTGGAGGAGGGGCTCTGTAAGGAAGTGGCAGATTTGTTCCGGCTGTGTATTTTCAAATTCTAGCGCACCCAAGCCGGTTTCTCCAAAATTACCTACCCCACCTTTAACCTTTTTTTAAGCGTTTTTGTGTCTAAGTGACTAATGGAGATGTACCTGTCCTTTCAAACAGCTTAAATTATTAGAGTATGCACTATTCAATTTAGTATCATCTGTAAATATAAATATATTTTGTAGGAACAGTTCAACATTTTGAGAAAATATACTTAATTGCCTTCTTGACGAAAGTAATAGGACAAGATTGAATCCACTCTTGTGTCAGTAGGCTAGATGTAAAGCTAGTAAGCGGCCAAACAACTTAGCGCTTTGGCTAAAAACAACTATTTGCCCTTTAAAGGGACTATGTGATGGATGTTTTGACGGGGCTCAGCGACTTCCTGGAATCTCTTCCTGTTAATTAGTAAGCCTTAGTTGTTGCTGATAGGAGGATCTCTTTCTTACCTTTGTACAGAGCCAGGTTAACCTCCCACCAGCTTCCAGTGCTTATGCTAAGCTAAGCTAAACTGCTCCTGGCAGTAGCTTTATATTTAGAGTACAGGTACCTCCAACCCTCAGCAAGAAGGTGAATAAAAATGTTTCCTAAAATGTTGAACTGTTGCTTTAATTCATACTAAATGTTGTGCTAATGCTATGCTAACTTTGTTCTGGACTAAATTATATTTAAATGTTCCCCAAATGATCCAAATCATCGCACCTTAGTTCAAGATTACACTGATTTAGAAACCAACACTACGTGCTCTCCAAAGATGAGTGGATGAGTGGTGAGGTGTTTGATAGACTTCTCACATCAAATCAAGTTTTATTTATATAGCACATTTATAAACGATTTTTGGTCGAGCCAAAGTACTTCTAATGAACCTGAGGCCAGGCCACTCTTTGTATTTTGCATCAGGTCAACCCAGTCTCACAGCATTTCGTGTTATAGTCACAAAATTAATTTCATCTATTGATTCGTGTTCACCAACACGATTTCTGCATTTTTTTCGTGTCACACAGAACGATTTTAAAAGCAATGTATTTCTATTGGTAGTATGTTTCGTGCCTGTACCACGTCTTTTTGTCCGGTCGGGTCTTGGAATACCAGAAGCTGTGTGGTTCATAAAAACATTTTCTTACTCAATATCTTACCCTAAGCCTAACCCTTTTATTTTAAATTGTATGATGTCAAAGTTTTCTTGCCGTCCTCGAGGAAAATCGTGTTGGTGAACAAGAATCAATAGATGAATTTCGTGACTATAACACAAAATGCCATGAGACTGTGTTGATCAGGTGTAGGGAGATGCTGCCAGGGCTGTAAACTGTACTGTCTTTCCTCTACAACACTGAGTGACTCTTCTTATCTGAGCCCTCAGGCATGTGGCCAAGTTTCCACCTCGCTCAGACTGTTTGTGTCCTGCCATGACCGTTTCGTTCCTGAGGTCAGCAGGTTACAGCAGCAGTCAACAGGCTGCACAGCAGCAGCAGTCAACAGGCTGCACAGCACCAATCACTGAGTGCAGGTTCAATAGTTAATCAGTATCAGTCTGGTATGTACCAAAACTGTGAAGGGCTTGGCTAAGTGGTCTCACCCTAAATATTCTGTAGGCCAACGCTGACAATAGCATTTTAATGTTCCACAATGGACTATTCAGTTATTCTAAGCCAGGCTAGTGGCGTTGTAAGATGGTCTGTTCAGAAGTTGGTTGTTTAGTTCACCACTTTGGAGATATATTCTCTATAACTTAATGACTTTGATGACTTTTCCATTGCTGTAGTCAGGTGAAAATTCTGATTAGTCCAATAGTTTTGTTAGCCTCAGCTGCAGTTTGCTAGCAAATATTAGCATGTGATCATGCTGATCTATGATGCTAAACATGTTTAAGGCACCATTATCCCAAATGAAGCTACCGTCAGAGCTGCTATTATGGCTGTAGACTGTATTGTTAAAAAAAAGAGTTACTTAAAGGATAACTTAAAGGGTAACTTTAAGGGCTGGACAATATTTTCTTATGCTGTTGTGTTTAAATGTCTTATGAGTACATGTAAAGAGTGAGAATGCTGCTTCCATTAGTTACAAAATGGGCTGTAAAGTTATAATATTAGGCAATCGCACAATGGTGAACATTTGAATTTGACTAATACTTTTGTTTATGACTAAATACCTTCATACATAAAGACATATCCATTAGGCACAGTTGCAGTTTGGGTTAGGTAACAACTAACAAATGTTAGCATTTGATTATGCTGAACTATGGTAGTGACCCTGTTTAACATAAACTGCTCTCCATCAGCATGTTATGATTGTCAATGCAGCAATTTAACATGCTAACGTTAGCATTTAGCTCAGAGCACAGCTGTGCCAAAGTAGGCTAATGTCTCTGAGGGCTGCTTGCAAGGTTGAAATCTTTAATATGTTTTAGCATGCTCACAGACACAGACAAATTGTGATATTAATCATTTAGGCTGCCAAAAGATTCAGAACAATAATAATATCAGTCCTAAAAAAGTTCACATTCACAAGGCTGCTTTCTTTTAGCTAGGTTTCAGTTTATAAGTACGTAATGTTGGAGATTTGGAGGATGTTTAAAACCAACCTCGTCTCCGCGTGTCGTTTGATAAGCTGGGTAAATTCGTACAAAGGAAGGGATTAAGAAACACCAGAATACAAATTAAACAATAATCTGCTTTAATGGTAAAACATACAAATACATCACCCAATCTCCTAATCACGAAGCACTCTGCAGAGTACTCCGGGCTCAGGTTCTACCACGTGTGAGACAGGTCTCAGGAACGGCCGGTCAAAAACAAGAGCGCCAACCAAAGGAAAACACAGGCTTTCATACTAAAACACAGGAGGAGGTGTGTGCGTGCTTTCCCCCAGAGGTCATCTTATTGGGAGAGACCAACACATGGCCTGTTCGCCCCCAATCAGTGTGATCCAGCAGAAGAAACCCGGAAACCAAAAGTCTCTTTTAGTTTGACGAAAACCAGACACCTCTTGGTGTCCGGTACGAACCTGATCTTATTTCAAATCTTGCAGCCAGCACACACATCCCCTTTTATGGCCCTTTGTCCCTGAGTCCATCTTCCCCCCTCAGGCTACCACACACAAGTTAAAAGTATGTTTTAAGATATAGTTGTTATAGTTGGCTAACTATACGTAATACAGGTAAATCACTTTCCTATCAATAATAACGAAGAACACATTACCTATGCTCTTAAACAGTATTAGAGATGCTTTTCAAATAGTCAAACTTCACACAGGCCTAATATAGAGAACACACTCATTTGTCCTACAGCCCTTCCATTTGCTTGAGCTATTGTTCACATCTTTACTTCAAATAAAAGGTTTCACATTGTATATTTCCAGCTTCCTTATAC